>NC_056737.1:466027508-466077745 GCF_019279795.1 Protopterus annectens | reverse complement strand
TGAAAAGTTTTCATGTGTCTCCTCCTCATTATGTGTTTCATATGATACAGGCTGCTCACTTGAACTTTGGTTAATGACATCAAACTGCAATCAACAAGGAACTGCAGTAGAATAATATAACACAAACCTCTCCCAGACACAAATCAGTCTGCTTAAACAAATGTGCGCTGCCTGGATACGCCTGGATGGTTGGCTTTCAGTAAAACCTTGCTGTTGTCTGCAGAAAGTTTATTGCTGGTTCCATTCTGCATAACATGAGAGTGAATAAGTCTAATGCATCTCTGCTGCAACCTGCAACCAGTGAAGCACCTTATGGTAGTTCAGCTCCCTCTATTGATTGTTGCATGGGTGATGATGGAAATACTGACCAGCTGATGAGAGCAGCATGGAAGCCCTTAAAAGACAAGATTGTGCATCAGTGCAGACAAAGCAGCAGCATCCAGTCTACAAATATTGGCCATGACATTCACTAAGGGGCACTGTGTCACAAAGATAAAATCTACTGCAATCAGCATTACCTCTGGGCTATGCAGAAAAATGCATGGTTGACTAAAACAACACACTTTGTATTAGACCAAGAAGCATAGCTAGAGTGGGGTGAAAGTGGGAAATACTTGGATGTAAAGTGTTATGAAGGTCACCTGAGTGCCTTCCTAGAGCATTTATTTGCTTAAATGAATTCTGAATTCCCACGCTGCTTTTACTATCACATTTGATGCGTTTTATAAGTTGTAGCAAATATTTTACTACAGTTTCTGAAAGTAGAAAACATGTGTGTGTGTGTGTGTGTGTGTGTGTGTGTGTGTGTGTGTGTGTGTGTGTGTGTGTGTGTGTGTGTGTTTCTGTGTGTGTCTATGTGTGTGTCTGGATATATATATATATATATATATATATATATATATATATATATATATAATTTATATGTATATATATATATATATATATATATATATATATATATATATATATGTGTATATATATATATATATATGTATATATCACATGGTTGACTCTTCAGAAAGTCGACTTTCATATGGCCGAGACCATATGATCGATTTTCGAAAAGCCGACCATGGGGAACTGCTATCTCCGTACAGTACGGAATGGGAAAATTTCCCTCTTATGCACTGTATTGCGATCTCAGAGTTGGTGTATTTAAGTTACGGGGGTCGCGGGGGTGCCCCCCCCCCCGCTAACAGTTTAAGATAAGTGTTTGTTGTGTTTTATGTGTTTATTTTACGTGGTCGGCTTTTTGAAAGTGGATCATATGGTTTCGGCCATATGAAATTCAACTTTCTGAAAAGTCGACCATGTAAAGTAGACCTACATATATATATATATATGCATATATATATATATATATATATATATACATATATATATATATATATATATATATATATATATATATATATATATATATATATATATATATATATATATTGGCCCTTCAGGGCTCAAGATGATGGAGCAGTAATGGGCACTAGACATTCCTCCACACACCATACAAACATGTATAGGTGATACCATCATGGCCTTCATCATTTGCACAGTGCACACTGGACAGAGACACCAATGTTAGGCATACCACACAGGGTAGTGAAACAGGGCATACAACAGTACCATAGCCTTTTCTGCAGATTCAGGCTTAAGAAGTAATGGTGTGATGATTTCTTAACAAAGTGCTTACTGACTGCTATTTTGAAGGGAATGTTGCTGTTCCAAAATGGTAATTTCTGAGTAACCTATTTTTTTCTTTCTGACTTTTTATTCATTTCTTTTCTGTATTCATAGACAGCTTTTTATTACTCCCAGATAAATGTAAATGCTTCTATTAGTCTTCAAAAATGTCACGCATTGTGTTAGGTTTGTTTCCGCTGTGATTTTTTCCATGTAGTTGCTCCTTCAACTGGATAGGGATTGGGTTGGGTGAAGTATGTGTTAGAATATCTGAAATATTGTATGCCTCTCAAATCAGTAATGTCTTATAAACTATATTCCCTAATGATAACACTTGGGATAGTCCTACAGATCAGGAACAAGTTCTGCTTCAAAACTTTATACTGAGTTGCTACAATGACAAGATTTCTAGATACTGGTCATGCCCTTGAAAGTGACTGACCAGTAATGTGAGATGTTGACTTTAACTAAGAAATCCTACTACATGATGCAGAAGTCCAGTAATGACTTAATAGCTGAGTCAAGGAGGAATCCACATCCATGAATACTGCATTCACTTGGGGCATCCACGGTATATGCCACTCAGAGCCACCACACATGTGGACCTCCCTCTGCCACATACATCACTGCCACAAATGTGGGTGTGTTAAGTGCACAGGTGTATATGGATATGGTCTGCCACTGATGCTGCGTGAGCAACTAAGCACCACATGAGCAGCATCATGGCATTGTCCCTGGTAACATTCCCATGTTGTGGTGAATTTCCACATGTATTCCCTGCAGCGGTCCTAACAAATCTACCTGAGCCTTTACCTGAACAGTTTCTCAACACTCATATGTTGCTCTGTGGACAACACTTTACATGTCTCTGGAGCGATCTGTGATTGATGCCTTCACCTGACATCCCCTGTGGACAGGTTGCACAGTGTGTAACTGAATCTCAGGCATTGTCATATCTTCATCCAGAAGTTTAACATGTGCACCAGAAAAAGCTGTCATACTATGAGGGGACTAATGATGTCATTTCTCCATGGTATAATATCAGTGAGTCTGTCTTTCCATTTCTGGAGTTATCAACCTGTTTGGGAGATGGGGCCCTACCAGTACACTTTCTGACTTTGTGCCACTGTGTTCTGGCTGTGTCATTACAGTAATAGCATCACCACTTACAGCCATTTGTCTAGTGAAATCATCCTACTGTGGCTCAGCACAGTCTATCATTTATGTTTCATGTAGTGCCATACTTGTGAAGAAATAATCAGGGTTTCAGTACTGTATGCCTGAATTAATCACTTGTCAGTAATTAACATAATCATCATCTGCCCCCTTTTTCCCATTTTCTACACGGGATAGGGGTTTCATGTCAGTTATCAGCATTTTTCTTGTTTCAATGTCACTCTACTACATTCTTCTATTGTTAAGCCTGAGTGTCACTGGTCTTCTCTCCCACAGTTCATCCATCTCTTTGTTGGAACACCTCTTTTCTTTTTTCCATCTTCCTGTGTGTCCCAAATCTTCTTCACCAGATTGACTTCTGCTTTACTGCACATGTACCTGAACCACCATAATCTGTTTTCTTTGCCCTTCTTCGCAGTTAGAGCTACTTGAGTTCTACTCTTATGTCATCATTTCTTCATCTTTCCAATAGTATGCATCCGACCACCCATCTCAGGCATTTCATCTCTATCACCTCTTGCTTTCTCAACTGCTCTGTCTTCACAGCCCAGGCTTTTCTGTACCATACAGTTGTACTGGCCACACCACTGTTTTGTACATGTTACTCTTCAGCTTCCTTGGCATTCTTCTATCCCACACAATCCCTGACTCACTGTACCATTTGGCTGCAGCTCCTCTTTTTCTAGCACTGACTGCTTCATTCAGACTTCCCTTCTCCTCAACCACCCCTCCCAAATACTTGAAGCTGTTACCTTGTTGCACTATTTTCTTTCTATCTCACTTTTCATCTTCTTCTGGTTTCCCCATTCGCTGTTATTACAACTGCCTTATCGGTAATCAGTTTCAAATCACATGCCTTCAGTTTTGCATTTCATTCCACTATCATTTGTTGAAGTTCTTGTTCAGAGTCTGCCTGTAATACCACATCATCTGCATACAGCACCTTTACAAGCATAGCCATAGGATTACTCTGGCATAGTGCCACCCGACCTTAGTTCCCAGTACCTCCATTGAGTAGAGCCACTGGTGTCAACCCCAGGGTGAATTTTCTGTTTCCCACCCACTCATCAAGATTTCTCTTGAAGAGGGTCAGCGAGGTGCTCTGCTTGACATGTATGGGAAGTCTGTTCCATAGCATGGACAGTCTCTGAGTTAGGAACCTGTCCCTCCAGCATTTCCTATTAATTGTGGTAATGAGGTTGATGCCTCTGGAGTGTGTGGTGCAGAGGGATTGGGATTTCTTTAGATGCAGCATTTCTAACAGAGCTGGGTCAGACATGGCTTTGTAAGTCAAGCAGAGGTCGCCTCTAAGTAGGCGATATGAGACAGAGAATAGTTGGAGTTTTTTGAGTCTGTCCATACAGGACAACTGTTTAAGGCCTATTTTTATTTATTTATTTATAATTTATTATATTTTCATTGGGTCTTAGTACATAGTTTGCACTAATTCTAGCAATGTTTTTTGGACTTTGAACCATCATAGGATTATAGGATCATAGGAGATTACTAGGCTATTGGCCTTGAGGCCCTTATAAGCCTAGCCAAGAGTTAACCCATGTTTAGACAAATCAGCACCCAATGCCCCTGTCCAGCAGGGACACTGGTGGAATCCCAGGGGTATATTTTCTGTTTCCCATCCAGTTATCCAGGTTGAGCTTAAAAGGGAGTAAAGAGGTACTCTTCTTGATGTGGAGAGGGAGTGTATTCCATAGATGGGTGAGTCTCTGGGACACAAATCTGTCCTGCCAACAAGTCTTGTTGTTTCATAGACCAGGTTGAGGCCGCAGATGTGGATTACACGAGTGGGGCTTGACTTGCAGATATGCAGCAGTCCCATCAAGATGGGGTCCGTGATCGCCTTGTATGCCAGACAGAGGTCACCTCTGAAGAGTCTGTATGAAACTGAGTGGAGGGATCGGGCTTTTAGCCTACCTATGTATAGTAGATTTTTGAGGCCTTGGATTTTCCTGGTGAGGAACCTCTGTAGTCTCTCTAGTTGCTGTATGTACTTCGCGAAGTACATGCCAAAAGAGGCATTGTACTCAATAGTGGGCCTTATAAGGGAAGAATACAAGGATCTTATGACCTCCCTGTCCCTGGATGAGATACCCTTACTTATGAGGTAGGCCATGTAGAAGGCTTTCTGTACAATGGAAGCAACATGGTAGTCAAAAGTTAGGTTACTATCAACCTAGATGCCCAAATCCCTCAAGATTGATTGCATTCTTAGGGCATTCTTATAAATGTGATAATGTGTGGGGACCTCACTCTCCCTAAAGGGGATGATGATGCATTTTTTGGTATTCAGCTTGAGGCCATGTTTTTGTTGCCAGTCATTTGTCTGAGTGAGACCATCTTGGTGGATGTCCACATCACTAAGGGAATTGATGGCAGCACTCAACTTGCAGTCATCTGAAAACTTGCTCAGCTATAGCTCACTGGTTTTGGCCTGCTCTTCAAAAAAGTATATCCGAAATAACAGAGCCCCCAAGATCGAACCCTGGGGTATGCCGCTTGTTACAGGTTTACTGCTTGAGGTAACTTCCCCTATTTTGATTAGATGGGTTCTATCAGTGAGCCAGTTTGCTACCCATCTGGTAACATATGGATTGATGCCTAGTTGAAAGACTTTATCTCTTATGCCCAAGTGGGGAATAGTGTCAAAGGGTTTGGCAAGGTCAAGGTAGGCAGTGTGCACTGTCTTGCACTTGTCCATGGCTTTGGTGACTATCTCAAAGAAGTCGACCAAATTTAGCAGACATGACCACCCCTTGATGAAGCCAAACTGTGTGGGATCAAGTGTATGGAGGTTGCCATTGTCATTGTTAATGAGGCCCATGATAATCCGTTCCAAGCCTTGAAGATCAGGCTAGTTAGGCTGATGGATCTATAATATCCCGGACTGGTGGATGCTCCATCTTTGTGTAAAGGGATGACAGTGACTGTCCTCCACTCAGTTAGGACAAAGCCAGTACTCAGGGTTTGATTGAATAGGGTGCCTAATGGTGCTGCAAGTTCCTGCCTGAGTTCACCTAGGATGCCACCTGGGATGTTATTGGGTGCCATGGTGGCTGTATTATTTTGCCTTTGAGAGAGCAGCGATGATCTGTTCCCTAGATATAAGGAAAAGGGGGAAGGTATTGGGGATGTCCTGATTTACTGATGGGAGGGAAAGAGGGGTAAAGTTTTCTTGGAATCTGTCAGCCAGCAAGTTTGCTATATCTACAGCATTTGCATATGTGGTGTCCTTGATCACCAGTTCTGAACATATTTTGGTGCTTCCTTTGAGGTTGTGGACATATGTGAAGAAGGCCTTATGATTGTCTGTAGTAGATGTGGCCAATTTGGACTCCAAGTTTGCTTTGGAGGATTTCACTAGCCCTCTTATTTGCTTGTTAAGGCTAAGGAGCCATTGCTTACAATTGGACACCTGCTCCTTCTTGGTCTTGGACAGCAATATTTTCCTTTTGTTATAGAGTTTATTTATTGCAGATGTCTACCAGACAGGTTTACTCTTCTTTGCGGAGGATGATTTAGTCATGTTGGGTATTCCTGATTCCATGCATCTATATAAATGCTTGTATAGTGCTTTGGTGTAGTTTTGGATATTGGTGCCAGTTCCTACAGAGAGAGAGAGGAGGCTATGAAGCTGTTTATACCATCCCGCAGGAGGCTGTAATCAGCTTTGGATAAATTTTTATGCCTGATCCTAGCTAGAGGGGGGTTTGGGGAGATGGTGACTTTGAAAGTGACTGTTTTATGGTCAGATCTTACCAGGGAGAATGATACTATGGGGATACTGTAGTGGTTACTCATGTTGGTTAATCTGCGGGCATTTGTGTTCTGGCATGAGTAGTTCTTCCAGTCTATGTTTGGGAAGTTAAAGTCACTCAGGATCAGGGCAAAGAACTGGCCAAGTTTCTTTTGACCTTGTCATATGCTTTCTCCAAATTTAGGAATGCCCAGTTGGACTATCCTCAACTCTTTTTTGTCAAATATCTCTCTCACTGCAGACATTGGGTTGGTTGTGCTGCATCTTGATCTGCATCCGAACTGCTCATCTCTCATCTTATTTTCTGCTACTCTGTGCATTCATTCATCAATCACCCTCTCCTGAACTTTCATGCAGTGTGACAGGAGTTTGACACCTATATACTGCCCATGGTTGTGAATGTCCCCTTTGTTATATATATATGGGTCCCCTTCACTACACCAACACGCCACAAAGCCGACACCCAAAACACTGAGACCAAAAGACCGACAATGCAGATGATCGACAAGGTGAAATCCCGACAGCCGAAACACCGACATGGGCAACGTGTAAGCGTGACTCTGTAAGTGTGTGATAGTGAGGGATTTAGGGTTAGGGAGCGGACAGGTAAGTGTGTGATAGTGAGGGATTTAGGGTTAGGGTGTGGGAAAGGTGAGTGTGCGGTAGTGTCGGACTTAGGGTTAGGGTGCGGGTAAGGTAAGTGTGTGATAGTGACAGACTGTAGTTTTAGGGGTGGGTTAAGTGAGTTAGGGTTATGGTGCGGGTAGGATGAGTGTGCAATAGTGACAGACTTTATGTTTAAGGGTGGGTTAAGTGAGTTAGGGTTAGGGTGCAGGTAGGGTAAGTGTGCGATAGTGACGGACTATAGGTTTAGGGGTGGGTTAAGTGAGTTAGAGTTAGGGTGCGGGTAGGGTAAGTGTGCAGTAGTGTCGGACCTTAGGGTTAGGGTTTGGGTTAAGGTTAGTAAATATATATATAGTTGTGTGTAATGTGTAGTTTACGTTTTGTGTGTTGGTGTTTTGGGTATCGGTGTTATGGTGTTCGGTTTTGTGAGTTGTCGGTATTGTGTGTTTTCGGTCTTTTGGTCTCGGTGTTTTGGGTGTCGGCTTTGTGGCGTGTCGGTGTAGTGAAGGGGACCCATATATATATATATATATATATATATTTATATATATATATATATATATATATATATATATATATATATATATATATATATATATATATATATATATATATATATGTGTGTGTGTGTGTGTGTGTGTGTTTGTGTATGTGTGTATAGATAAGTATAGTTTGTTGCAAGGTTTAACTTGAAGGAATCACAGGTGTGTGGCCTCACATTTTGAAAGATTAGTAATTGATTAAACTTAGTGAGGCACACCATACTCTTGTTTGAAACATAAAATAGTAAATCATTGCAGAGAAGAAAATATTATTTTTATTTAGTCTCCCAAGACTAAAGAAGCAATAGACTTAGCATCATGCATCAGAGGTCTGAGAATTCTGAATAACAGATGCAGGTTTCTTATGAATAAGCATAACTCATTTAATCAACAATTGTTCAACACCAAGACGCTACTCAAAGCAGTGATACTCCAAAGGTTGGAAAATACAATGTAATTTTTTTTTTTTTTTTGTGGGTGGCAAATTCCCGCACTGCCAAGCTATATGTATATTATCTCAATGATCACTCAATCTTGGAGAAGAGGAAAGAAGTGATCAAAATGTACAACTCCATTCTCACTCTTCTCCGAGTCTAACTGCTATCCAAGATGTCATAGACGTTTCAGTGATAATTTTCTATGTGTCCAGTAACTGGCCTCTGACAAATAGTTATTTCCAAAAAGATGCAAAGCATTAATCAGGGACATATGATTAGAAACCAGTGCTAATAGCGCAGGATGCTGCCTGACATATGTTTTAATTTAAGAAAGTATTGTCTGTTGGAGCTGACAGTAATGCCTGATATTTTGTAAGGGGGATTTTTTAGTAACATTACACAAGATCAGAGACAGACAAAGAAAGGACTGGGTAATGTTTCTTAACTTCTGAATGTGGTTTGAATCTGGTGTGCTTGGAGGGGGTAATATATTAGATTAATACAATTGTGAGATGTCCTTTATTTTACCCAGACCCTGTACATTAAATTCATTATATTATACCCCTTTTTAACTTTGAATTTTTTTTAATGCAAAGCAAATAAGTATTTGTGTGTGGGTGCCTCTTACATGAATATCGTTGTTTATTGCTGCGCTGTTAAATCATGTTTGTAAGATCTCTTTCTGGATAAATACAACACATTCCACATGTGATGTAAAACGTCTTTTGCAATGAGGGCTCTTTTTTTAATTTTCTTTTGTGATTTTACGGGAAAGACATGAAATGTAGTACATAACATTTTTATTGTCCTGCATTTTTCTGTTTTAAAAGACAGATCACTTTGGGTATATCATCTGGTTTCCAGTGAAAATTCCTACTTTCTGACAGATATGTAATGTAATTGCCCATTAATTACTCAGGCCAACATCTCCATTGACGTAAAGCGTTAGAGCCCTGACTCTGAGACCAGGATCCAGTTAAGGGCTCTAGCACTGTTGAAGCTCACAGGTGATGGAGAAAGGAGGATAACAAGTATGTCTGCATGCCTTTCCAAGGGGGGGGGGGTTTGGAGGGGAAAAATGTGGGCAGGGCATACTGCTTGTTCTTGATTTGTTAGAAGCTGAAACCAGAAGAAGGCAGTAGTTTGGTTTGGTTGCGAGTGGGTTGGGGTCATTTTTGCCCCTGGATCCAGAGTGGTACTCCCTCTCAGTAACCATTACAATAACCCACGCTGCAAAAAACATCAGCTTATAGAGGGGTGTAACCACTTACTCAACTAACCTAAGCAGTTGAGGACAGTAGTGGCAACTGTCTGGGTCCATCATGATCTTAGCTACCTCCCATGCCAGATCAAGTCTGACAAGGTATACAAGTATCAAACAAAGGTACTTCAATATAAGCATGGATTGAGTGGAGAGGCCATACTGCCACAGCAGATACACCCCACACATGTAACCTGCAGGAAAAAAAATCACCCAGTGCACTCGGGTACAGTATAGTTTCTTCCTTTCAGTGTTCAGCATGTTGTATGAACATATTAGTGTATTTTTGAGTATCAAGACTGCAACACAATATCAACAGTTTCAGATGACTTATTTTCCACCTCTGCTAAGACTTTGCTAAGTGTTGTATTCTTTATATTTTGTTTGTTCATAGGTGGAGCTTCTTGTTTTTGGCAGTAATGAAATCATTTTTATAATACATTTAAGAAAGTCAGTTCATTCAACATAATTTCTGTTTGGCTGTCATTTTTACAGCACGTGAGTGGGACTTATGAAAATATAACACATTGCACAGTACAAACTGCAGTGTGTAATCTAGACTCAGAATGTAGATAATCTTATAATACTGCCTGCTTCTACAATTAATAGATCAGACATTATCACTGGTGGAGTAGTGGCAGTCCTACTTATGCATTCCAGTTACCATACTGGTCAGTGTCAATGGTAGTAGTAGCAACGGGTCTTATAAAAATGAATCTACAATCGTATTTAGATATGGTGCCAGTACATGTAACCTCATACGAACTGCAGACGTTGTCATTATTGGGCACATTGTGGGTGCTGCAAAGAGAACTTCTGGCTGACATCAAAGACTGAAACAGTACAAATTTCATGAACTTTAATCATATTTTGACTTAGGAATGGGGTCCATTCCCATCATGGTATTAGAAACTCAAAAGACTTGGAGAAATTAAAAAAGTCAAAATATGCAGTGAGACTATCATTGCATCACAGTGCACAAACAGTGAATATTGCCTGTGTAATGCACAAGAAAATGATTCAATGGCCACACCTGATCTGAGTCATCTGCATACTTTGCCAGCCAGAGGCCCCTGACATTTGCTTTGACTTCAAAGAAGTAGATGCCAAAAAGTAAAGGCCCTATCACTGATCCCTGATGGACTATGCTAGTGACTAGCTTTTTGTAAAGGTGGATTCCCCTATCCTAACTTCTTGTATCATATCAGTGAGCTAATTGGCTATACATTGGGTGATGTATGGATCTATGTCTACCTTTATACATATATCTACAATGTCGAAGTGAAGTATTGTGACAAACAGTGCACCTTGGCCATGCCAAAGTAGCCAATGTGTACTATTTTCCCTGATCTATAGTTTAGTGACCTTGTCTAAGACTTCCACCAGGTTAAGTAAGCATGACCTGCCTTTGATAAAACTGAAGTGGTTAGTGTCCAGTGTCTGTAGGTTTTCTGTCATTGTTTGTCAGATCCCTCATAATTCTTTCCTTGGTTTTGCATATGAGACTAATCAGAATTATGAGTTTGTAGTTCCCCGAGTCGGTGTAACCCCCCCCCCCATTTTGTGTAGAGGGATAGTGGTTGCAGTCCTCCATTCCTTTGGCACAAAACCTTCTGGAGGGTGCAGCAAAATAAACATTCTAGTGGGTTTAACAAGTCATGTTTCATGCTATTCAGGAGGCATCCTGAGAAATTATCAGGCCCATCAAAGCAGACCTTAAATAGCACAGTGAGGACCTGTTCCCTAGTGATTGTTGGTAGAAAAATACTAGGGGGTGGCTGTTGGTGATGGGGGGGTGTAAACATTGAGCTGAATTTATCAGTCAGCAAATTTGCTATATCGTCTGGCTACATATAGTTGGTTGCATTCACTATTAGTTCAGCACAATGCTGAGTGCTGCCTTTAAGGTGTGCACATAACTGAAGAAAGCCTTATAGTTGTTCTTAGCTTGGGCGGTTATTTTTATCTTTTTAGAAGCTGCAGGAAGTACTACTACCATCTTCTTTTGATGTCCACTGGGCTGGTGAGCAGGTAGTTACTGGCATCCCTTATGTATGGTGTCTGAAATACTGTCCTCAATCATTTAACTACTTAGTGAATTGACTTTGGTGGACTTGAGCCATCTCCTGAGTTGGTTGTCCAGATTGATGAGGGAGTTATTACCGTACTGAGAAATGCCCTTAGTATTTTTTGACATGGTTTTCTTTCTTTTGTTATACAACCTATTTATATTATGATTTTACCAAGGTAGCTTGTTTTTTTAAGTTGTCCTATGTTTATTTTGGGTAGGTACAGCTTTCTCTGTGCAACTATTTACATGATTGTTCAGCGTTTCTCTGAACCATGCCATATAGGGAGGTGTGTTCTCAGGGTTTGGAAGGGCCTTGAATTTTGTTAGACTATCATTTAGAACGATGTATTTACCCTTGGGATATATTTTTAAATGTTCTGAGGATAGCTATGTTCCCAGGATTAATATTTATTTCAAAGGAGACAGCTTTGTGGTCCAACCTAACCAATCAGGACTTTAAACTAGGGATAGTGATTATTCACCATTTCAAAGATATTTACACTCCTGGTAGCTGCACAGAATAGCTGTTTCAGGGCATTATGTTAACAAAGTCCAGGAATCTGTAGACCTGCATGTTTGAGGTCATGTTTGATTCTCAGATAATGATAGGGTAGTTAAAGTCACCCATAAATATTGTGTTGGGGTTAAGTGGGGATTGTCTCACATTCATTCAAGTATATTGTATGGAGTTCCTGGGTTATGGAGGGGAACTTATAGCTTGCATGGATATGGTATGGGACTTTACTTTTTGTAAGTTGTACATGGAGAAGCTCAAGTGTGTCATACTATTTGACCAGCCTTGAGGTGTGGTCATGCTTGATTTAAATTAAGACTCCTCCACCTTTAGACCCTTCCTTTGCAGTAGCTGGTCCATAAGTATGGAAAGCATTATAACCTTGTATTGGCAGGATGCTGTCTCCAGCTTTAAACCAAGTTAGAGTAACTGCACCAATATCTATATTTTCCAGGATGAAGATCACGCACAAGGAGTGGAGTTTCCTGCTTATACTATTAGCATTGAGTAGTAACACTTTTAATTATTCTGAGTTGGTTTAGCAATGTTGGTAGGTTTACCATGCTGGCATTGCCTAAAATAGGCAGTATTTGGATGGACAAGGTTTTAATCAATTCTCAAAATCTTAGAGGGGGAAGGAGCAGACTATCCCTGGCAAAGCCGCATGGCCTGTCTGTCTGCCATATCCTCCCAGGCAGATAGAAATTGTATCCTCTTGGAGAGACACAAAAAATTAAGGCAATTATTAAAGTCAGTTATCTTATGTTGGTACTATGACATAATTTGTGGAGAAGACAGAAATGCTGCTCAATGCTTGGCCCATACTGGCTTGGGGCACATAGTCTGAGAGCTCTATAATATCTCTGCTCATATAGTCCAGGGTGGTACGTCTCAGATCATTTACACCTACATGAACTATGACAGAGTCATACTGGTACTTGTAGTACAATGACTTGAGTGCATGCATGATCTGGTGGATTCTGGCCTATGACAGGCAGCTGACTGTAACTCTCTCTCCTTTTTCAGCCTGATGTATAGGACATCTGTATGTCTCACAATAGACTTTCTCTTCCTTATAGACTTAGAGGTTGATACACCTTGTGATATGGCTTTATGTGTCATGGTGAGTGTTTTTTTTTGTAGATTCCTAATGAGGTTACTAAAGATACTTATTTTAAGTGAAGTGCCTTGGAGGCCCTAGAGATTTGGGAAGATTACATATAAGAGCATCAGCATCTGTGGGTCTATGTGTCTTACCCATACTGTGATTAGTGAGTGTAGTGCGTATGATACTGACAACCTGTTTGCTGTGCTTTTGGTGTTCTTTGTCTTGATACGTAAGAACATTATTTAATTACATCTCTCACATTCTATATCAGTTTGCTTTAGAATTAGATGTTTGCCAGAAGCCATGAGACAATTGCTACACTGCTTCATGATGCCCAAATCCACCAAGCTGACTGCACATAAAGTAGGAAAGTGCAAATCTATTGTTATATTCCCTTACGTTGTGCTTTTTTACTGGCAGATGGTACAAGAGTGGTTAACTGTTGGCTCCCCATGAATTGTCCAGTCTGTGTCCTTGTAGGGCCCTATACCATAGCTCTTTGCTGAACTGTAGTGTAACACTTTCCCTTGCAGAAAAAAATAAGATCATAATATACCTTTTCCATGACTGCAGGTAGCTGTCAGCTAGAGAGAGAATTTTATCTAATTGTAAGTTGTTATCAGAATGGAACCTGAAGAGATAAAGTTCTTAAATGTACACAAAATTGGGGAGTTTTTATTGGAAATTCACTCAAACACACCATTGTGTTTTTTCCTGTATAAGGCTGCCAGAAAAGGCCATGCACTTTTATCACAGCCATCCTCGGTGCTGTCTCATTCGTTTGTGCTAGTGATTCCAGAAGAGTAATCAGCCTTCAGGATGGGTTCTCAGCAGCTGTTCAGCTGCTTATGTAAAATAATACTAGTTCCTCTTTCCCACTGGTGATAGCTGTGTTATGCATATCTCTATCCTGTCTGCCTTTGTGTTGCCTTCCTGTACTGTTTGCTTTCCTTTAAATCATTTGATATAAATTTCATATTTTTATAGATTTGTTACTTCTGCTTCCCCTGTATTATATATGTCTTTATTAACACTGAAATTACGCTTCCATTTTTGAGCTGGTTTTGTTAGTCTTAAGTCTCCTCCTATCCTTCCTGTGTATTCTTATTATGAATCCTCTTGTATATATTTGCATCATCAAGTACTTTTACTTCCAGACCTTCTGCAATGTTACCTACATAGACGCTAAAAAGAAACTGTGCCATTACCGAGCGAGTGATTTTTCACAGGTAATAGTCTACCGACTTGTCTGTCTGCTTGTTTATTTATTTTAATATTATTTTGCTAGGCAGGTAGACTAATCTGTTAACCTTTCTTAGGCATAATCTGAGCCAAAAGGTAAAGTCAGCTGCAGCAATATTTAAACAGTTTGGACATAAAACGTCTAAGGTGAAAGTATATCACAACAGGTTACTTTATCAGAAAATCTGACCACTATGATATATCTATAGATTGATTAGATAGATAGAATGATAGCTAGATCGATAGATAGATAGTGTACATAGAAACAAGTATTTTTACATATCAATCATTTGTGTAACCTGACATAAAAATAGATAATAAATTAGCTGCATTTTGAATATTATTCTCACTGGAAAATGATATAAGGAGGATAGAAAAGACAAAGTATATAACAGTGTGTGAATTACTATAGATGTGCCAGCAATGGAGAAGAATACTAACATAAGTAGGAGGAAGTGTGAGTCAGCTGGAAAGTTGTGATAGCAGTAAAAGTGCAGTAGGACTCAGGTGATGCATTAAGTGGACAAAGGTAAAGCCAGGTGTTGTATACTTGTAAGAGAAGCTAAAGAACAAGGGTGCTCTATGGTCAGACAAATTAGTCACAGCATGTGCACAAGTAAATGTACACTTCACAAGTGAGACCAGAACTATGGCAAAACCACACATTTCCTTGACTTGTGTGATGACGTATCTTAATACTAGAATACACAGATTGTAAATACTTTTATAACCAGTCAATAGGCATCCATACATCCAGGTAGATTTTTAGACATTTCAACTCATGAAGCTGCCTCGTTTTAAATATTGTGATCGAGCTATCTAAGGTCCTTAGCAGCATGTCAGCATCCTTCAGTAACAGTATCACATGTATATGTACTTTATCAGAGGATTGCTTTTTATGTTTGTGACATGCAGCTGCCAGGTGATTTGCATTCCACATAGTTCCGTATGACAGTTTAAAAGTATACAATCTCTACAGTCACATTTTCTTTACTCTAGTTATCTAGGCCTGACATTTACTTCCTTAGCTCCTCTTTTCACATCTGTATATTCCTTACATTTATTCTGTTTTTACTGAACTACATGAGCAAGATGTTGCACCTCTTATTTGTATAGTTTTAAATCTGCAGTGTGCAACCTACAGCACATTTGTTTACCATGCAGTAGTTCAGCAAGCAAAGTTTGAAATATGTTTTAAACCACATGGCATATGGCATGACAAGTTGCTTTATAATTATGCAAAAATTTTGTTATGAAGATTTTACAACATTTTCTTTCTTTGTCAGACATTTTGTAATGCTTCTTGAAAAGTTTGGCATAAAGATAATATAGAAATGACATTCAGTGTGCAATGTTCCTTTAAGATAAGTGCTTTTAGATTACCTTCATTATGAAAAAATGTATAAAGGAAAGTAATGCATGTTTGAGGTAAATGAAATTTCTGGCCATTTACTGAAATAAAATAAGCAACGGTGCATTTGGAAAAGGTCCTGCTATCATGCTCAATCCAAAAAAGGTGTTGTCTGAAGAGGTGGAACAGGCATAACGGTTGTTTTAAGATGAGTGAATGGTTTCTTCCAGTTGTTTTCCATTCCAAACACCCAATGTAAATCTTGCATTCTCTGTGTTGTCTGTACCGCTCCTTAGCGACTCTCATGACCAAGCTAAATGAGATTTTCTCACAGAACATATGTGCCAGTAACAGATGACAACCATGAATAATTTAATCATTTACAAATGATAATTTAGTAACTGACTCAGATTCTGGCATTCAGTAGTGCGAGTTCCATAGTAGGAAAATTAAAATAAGGGAAAATATGGACTTAACATATCACATCTGAAGCTGCTGTTTCTTGAAGTAATCTCATTTCTCTGAGGTATGGTGATCTTGGAGTTGAGAAATGTCTATATCTATATCTAAATATCTATATCTATATATAAAAGTTTGGAGAGTCGGGGGTGCAAGGTTCAAGAGGGCTTGCCCCTTGCAATAAACAATCTTAAAAACAATACAGTGATGTTCAAAATTCACTCTTCGCCTGTATGTTCATATTTTTTCATAATTCTGGGACTCTGACTTACAAGTGTTGGGGAAGTATTCATCTAGGTGCTACAACATGTACACCTCCCTATAAGAGTCGAAATACCTTTTCCCAATTTAACAACTACCCTAACATGGCGCTGCTAGGTCCTCTACTGCAAAGATGTGCAGCACTGTGAAGGGTTGGTGCTATGGTCCTGCTAAATGCTTATGAGCATTTTGTTTGTGTGTGTGTGTTGGGGGGGGGGGGGAGCATGTGCTAATTAGCCATATGCTCTCTGCCTGAAACCACCTCCAGGAAAGCATCTATGTGATTGATCAGCTGTGCAAATCAGCATGATCTTCCCCACCATGTTGTGGTAGACAAAAAGGCTGTGTTCAACAACATACCATGATCATAGTATTGGGATCAACAGCAAGGGATGAATCAGCATGGCAATGCCGTACAAGCACAAATGGCAGTACAGAGATCAGGAGGTGAGATGATATCCTAGACCATCAATAATTGTTCATTAAGTGTCATACCAGCACCAACGGCAGTACGGGGATTGGGGTGAGGGGATGCACTAGACACTAGGGTTTACTGTTAAAGTGCAGTAATGGCACTGACAGTCCAATGGGGATTGGGGGATTGGGGGAATGGGATGCAGTAGATGTCATGGAGGAATTGAGCAGTAAAGTGCCATATTGGCACCAACAGCAGTACTGGCATCACAGGGTTGAGGGATTCACTAGATCACCAGGGCTTAATAGATACATGCTGTAATGGCACTTCAACTGTCATGGTGTGGAGGAAAATGAGAGGGCAGAAAGGTTAAGAACATGTACAGGGACTATGGTGCATGTGTATGTTCATGTTGTATGTACTTAGTGTGTGTGCAAGAGAGTGAGTAGATAAGAACTGCCACTGCCTACATGAGTTCACTACCCGACTTACCGATTAACAATGATCTGCATGCAATGGTAATAAACAGGATTCGAAGACCTGCAGATTAACTGATAAAGAAGTCTTACCTCATTGCAGCTAACATGTCTCTGAATTGCAAATGGGTACTTCATGGGAAAAGGTCCTTTTCAGCATAAGCTGTATGGCTCATGCAAGGCACTTTAATAAATTCCTACGATGGAACTGCATTAGGGAGCCTGATAATTCATGTTGCAGTCTAAAAGATGAGTAAAAGTTTTGACTTAAATTCCTTTTTTATGCTAGCCATTTCTTTGTAAAAACTATATGCAGTTGCACTTGTACTGGAAACAGAAGGGAAGCTATACTGATTTTTTCAAGAGTAAAAGTAGATAAAAGTGCTGAATAAAACCCATAACCTCTATGTTATTCTCAAGTGCATCACTAGTAAGCATAAAAGTAAAACAATAATCCATTGCCAGCCAGATATTCTGAATCTGGTTTGCACTAAACCATGTGGTTGAAATGCAGTAATCTGACAGACAATATTCTGATACACTATGCTATACTTCCCTTCACTTTGGATGTGGATTTAGACATTTGTTGTGTCCTCAGTTTACACTTATACTGATAAGTATGTTCACTATTTCTGTGTATTTAAGACATAATAAGGGGTTCTTTCTCAACAGCAGAGCACCTTTGCTCTGCTTCAATAAGTGGCCTGGAAGTGCATCTTGCATTTTGCCTTTCTATCTGCATGGCATTGTGTAAGAAAGGCACTCAGCTCGCGGTCAGAAAAATCACTAGTAACCATGATAGCTAATGAAGGATCTAACAGGATTGTTGCAGGGCTATTGATGATTAACTGTCTTGCTATTTTAAAACTTTGCTGAACAATAGTATACCTAGTAAAGGTATAGACTCCCCAAAGTAATGCTCTGAGTGGCTCTACAACTAACAGTGGCTTAGGAGTAAACTTGGAGTACCATGAAGCACAACACAGGAAAAAAATGTAATACAGGCAATACAGTCTCTATTAAACAACAATACCTCCACCCCACTATTAGTCCCTGCAGAACGCTTTAACCAACCATAGCTCTTTAATTTCAGCCCTGTACCAACCTCCCCCATTACAGAGCTCTTGTCTAAGTTAAATCTAACCTCCTTAGCATCTGACCAGCTTCCCTCCAAGGGCCTAAAAGCGGATTCAGGTGGCGTAGCTTTCCCTATCTGTATTTTGATAAACAGGTCCAGATCTGAAAAATATGTCCCAGCTATCTTGAAAAACATCATATATCATGCCTTCACATAAAGAGGCCCGGTAACCAACTTTAGGAATTATAGACCTATTGCTATTCTTTTTCCACTGTCAAAAATCCTTGAAAATGCATCCACACATAACTTATGCAGCATATTGATATAAATATCCTTCTTTCCAAAACTCAGCATGATTTTAGACCCAATCACAGTGCAACAACCATTCTCATACATTTTGGTATCACTGTATAGCAGCAGAGGAACAATGGCAAACTTATGTCCACCATGTTCCTAGCTCTGTCAAAAGCCTTTGACCCAGCATCACACTAATAAATTCTTACTGAACTTTCATTTGTTGCACTCTCCCAGTTCTCTCTCATATGGTTAACCAGTAATTTATCTGAAAGAGAACAAGCAGATAAATAGCCTTCACCATTTTACCACTTACCATATGAGTGCCTCAAGGCTCCATACTAGGATCCCTGCATTTCAACATCTTTATGAATAAACTCCAAACTGGCACACACCCTGCTAGCATAGTACAATATGCAGAGGACTTAATATTAATATGTACAATCTCAGCAATATCCAAACTCCAAGAAATCACTCAAACGTCCTTCTTTTCTGATGAAACATGACTAAAAAATTCTAACTTACTCTTAATACTAATAAAACCAGACTTATGATTTTCATAACCAAACAGCATCATAACCAAAACCAGTCTTTCATGATTACACAATCGAAATAATACCAAAATTAAAATAGCAGGCAGCACAAAATTTCTTGGTATTTTATTACATGGCAAGCTTAAATTTGAACAAATATTTTACAAAACATTAAAAAAATAATCAACAAAAGCTAGGATCCCTTTATAGGGCCAGACAATATCTGACCAACACTGCAAGAAAAAAGTTAGCCTCAAAATACCTACTGCCATCCCTTTTGTACACCTCACCCATTGTAACAAATACAGGCACAAAAACGTAAATCCAAGGTTGCTTCCTGTTATAACAAAAATCAGAAAATTTGCTGCCAATGTCTCATAGAACCCACCAATGACACTCATTAATCCAGCTCAACTGCCTCGAACTAAACAACTATCAGTCATACAATTAACCGGTTACTGCACACAAACTAATGTATAATCCTAAAAAATGCCCAGTTCTATAAAATATCCATCTTCCTTACTCTCCCACAAGGTAAGCCTGCTCAAGTGAACAATCCTTATTAATCATAAATAAGTCTAACAACCAAGCAGGGGACTCCCTGTATTCCTGTTATGTCTTCATGCTCTGGGATGCAATCCCTTCACACATAACAATGACCAGAAAACTCTGTAGCTTCAAAATATGACCTGTGCTGCACCTTACTCAGTCATGGCCCTGACCCTGCTCTTCAACATGCTCGATCTCACCTGTTCAACATGTTTCTTACTATTTGTTTTTCAACATTTACACTCCTACCTGCATTAACATAAGCTTGCTCTTTTCCCTAATATATCGTCCTATCTCATCTCAGAGAAAACTTCATTCGTACTGCCCTGACAATACATCTTCCTCTTTCATCCAATCCTTTCAGCTTTAGTGATCTATTCTATTGTGTTCTTCCACCTACAATCCTAGACTTGCGCTCTTCTTCACAAAACTCAAAATTTCCTCTCCCTTACCCTATAACATTCCTAAATCCACCCCCTCATTAAGATTAACACATCCTAATTTCAAGACACATTAATCTTAAGATGCACAACACAGTGCTAAGGTTTTATGGCTAAATATCCACTATTTTCACTGAAACAAACTTCTAGACTGTTAATGCACTTTATTCATTATTCCAACATCTTAACACCTCACACTTTGTATCACTGTAAATAATTCTTTCTTATTTCTGTTATTACATCAACAGCATCTCTCCTAAACTCTAAATGTAAGTTGAAAATGTAATGGTGTTTGTACTTTAACTATGTGATGTAATGTCAAATGTGTAAATGTCTGTGATGGTGTAATGTAATTTCAGTCACGTATGCAACTGTGATGGAGTTCTTCTCCTGGGGTCTCCACCAAATATGGGCTTTGCCCAGTTGGATTCTCCCAGTCAACAATAAAAATAGATAAATAAATCAATAAATAAATAAGTGTGTATATTATTTATTGTAGGTGCCATTACAACATCCATTATATTATCTTCATCAAGTCTTAGACCTTCTGAAGACAGTAAATCCCCCATGAAAGGTAGCTATGTTTGTCTAAACTGTCTCCTGTGTAAGTTTAATTTCAACACATTTGAGTGAATGTAATACAAAACCACTTTAATACTCTTGCCATGCAGGTCCAGTGAGGGTCTATAAACAGTGTAAACAATGTGAGCTAAGTTTCTTTGAATGGGGGAACTATATTTTTAAAACAACTAGGTGCTGAAACAAAATAATACAATACTCACTTGAATGAAACATACCCCTGTGTACAAGTAGCATAATAAGGTATCTTCTCCCTTCATAAAGAAACAACTAGTGTTGAACACTTGGTAGGCTCGGGGTACAGACAAAATCTCACTTCTCACAGTTCTAACAACACTTCCTCTGCATTTATTATTGCCATAAATAGTGGTACAAATACAGATGCATCAACTTTTTCAGTGACATCTTGTCCACTGCCTTACCCATTTCTAATAAACAGCTTCTCTTACAAAATATGAGAAATGGCATAATTTTGATGCATTGGCTTCTTAACATTTGGTCATATTTTATTTAATTTATGCACAAAGGCTTTGCTAAGAAAACTATCATATTCAAGTGGTGAAATGTGGAACAATGGTTGCATTGGAGCAGAAGTAATATGGAAATTTACAACTTGCATATTTAAGGCAGCTAAAAAAAATCTGTGTTGTATAACAATACCCTTAGCTACGATATAAACGTAAGTCTATATCATGAGGGATATTGCACCCCTGCACTGGGAAAGGATCTCTAAAGTGACTCACCCATCTCTGCTGCAGGAGGTAATGGCTCATCTGCGAAGCACTTCAAGTAGGGCCTACTCAAGTAGTATGGATGTATCAGATCCTGTGGAGCACATAATTTTATCTGGGAGGCTACAGATGAATTTTCTACATTTAATATACTTACATCAGGAATATATATTCTGTGCTAATTTTGGGAAGATGAACTATGACTTACCTTTACAAAATGACAGTTTTCTTCCACTTGTGACACTGTCCATCTTTTGCAGAGCATCCCAGGTAGTTTGCGCTATATTATGTGGACAGTTGTCTGAAATGTAAGTTTTTTACCTAGATTTGCAACTTTGGAGCTTGATTTATGCACATTTTAGTTCTATTGCCCTTAACATATAGACAGGTTTTATCCCACTCCCACACAGGAGTTACAGCCAGAACTACATCTATAGTCTCAGTTAGAGCAGATTCCAGAATAAATCTTTCTGTTACATGATCCACCGGCTGCCCCTGCATAATTTTGTGTGTAAAACCTCTAAATCCACATGTAATAACTAGTTCTCATAAGCCTATGAAGTACTGCTCCTTTGATTCAAGACTTCTGTGATCGCATTGATGACATGTATAAAGTTCAACCACCAAGTTTTTTTTGGCA
Organism: Protopterus annectens; assembly: GCF_019279795.1. Lineage (NCBI taxonomy): Eukaryota > Metazoa > Chordata > Ceratodontiformes > Protopteridae > Protopterus > Protopterus annectens. The sequence continues at coordinate 466,055,512 of NC_056737.1, read as the reverse complement.
CAATATTTTTTATGCAGTAAGAACAGCAGTATCATAAGCCTTGTTTTCAAATGTCAAAATATAAAAAATTATGCTGGGTCTTATCAACCAGGCAGTGAATAAACAATGTCCATTTTTAGTATTTGGTAATGCAAAAGTATTTGCAGCATGCTTATAATTTTTAAAAATATGAATCTATAAGGTGATAGAAATGTCACTGTTTTTTTCTGCCTCTTGATACTGAGAAAATGAATCTTAAGAATACTTGCTGATTACCAGAATGACAAATGGCTTTTTTCTGTCTGTGTATGCTGATTATTTCCAGTTAAACATTTGCTGTTATTATATATCACAACATGTATAATGAAACTAAAATAAAATAAAGATTTGAAAAAAAAAAGAAATTTCAGGGCCACCCAGGGGAGAAAGGAAAGGTGTAGGTTAGTGTACACAGTAGAGATGTTTTTTAGAACCTCATTGCCAATATTATGTTGTATAACTGTAAAAGACACACGCACACACAGACACACACACACACACACACACACACACACACACACACACACACACACACACATATCACATCACATGTGCAGCCAGCTGTATAGCAATAATATACAAGGTTCAAAGAAGAAATATGTTTTATATGCTATAATTTTAGTAGCTCAAGAAAACATTGAGAAATCAGTACTTTGATTTACCATCTGCTGAGATAATTGAGTGCAGGAAAATAAAAATCTGTCAGTGTTTCCATTTGTTCCTCATCTATTTGTAAACAACTGACAGGGCAAGATGACATAATTATAGTTTTTAGATGCTGAGCAGCAAGCCAGCTTTTGTAGTTTCTACTTTAATTTTCATCAACAGGCTCTTCACTTCATTTATATAGCCAAGTACAAATCTATAGGACCAAATATGGACTTATAGTGACAGATACGGTGCACTGGAGAAGCTAGTAGCAATCCAATCCAGTATTACTGCAAAGCAAACCCTATGAAAAGAATCAATTGGAGACATTCAAATCAACACTGAAAGATGACTCCCTCAGGTCTGAAGGAGTCCCAAAAGAGTACAGCATGGTACTGTGGAAGAGCACAGGACAAGTGTAAATAGCGGTAGAGGTTATGACACAGCTAGATTAAATCCAAACGGATGTCCATCTGCAGTGCTGCTCATAGATGAAAGTCCTGTGCTGCACAGATGTATATATTATTATAACTTGGAACATAAGAACTATTTACCAAGGTACCAACTCAGGCATAGTAGAAAAGCTAAATAAATTGGGAATAAACCACTATGTTACCATCTGCAATGCCAACTGGCTCACAGATAGGATGCAGGAAATCGAAATAGAGAAGTTACCTCCACAAAGATACCAGTCACCAGAGGAGTCCCCCTGTGGTTCTGTGCTGGGATCTCTTCTGTTTGTCATCTTCTTTTCAAGTATAAGCCAATACCAAAGGGTTCTGGCTGATTACGTTTGCAGATGACTGCAAGCTAGAAGCAGTCATTGAATCCACAAATGACTTAGCCATCCTGCAGGAAGATTTGGCCCAAATAAATAACTGGCACCAAAACCATGAACCGAAACTAAACCCTTTGGTAAGTCATCTATCCTACCATATTAACAATATGCCCCAAAGAGTTGACCCAGCTGTTCAGGATTTGGGAACTTATGTGAATAGTGACCTATCTTTTGACCAACATGTGTCCATTGTTGTAAGAAAGTGATTCTGTATTGCACCGCTTATAAACAAAGGGATTGTGTCTAGATCTAGGAATGTCTTTGTCCCCCTTTACTCAGCTCTCATTAGGCCAGTCATTGAATATAATTCTCCTTTGGCATGCATCTGTCCAGACACAAGAAACAACAGGAATGCTCACAGACATACCTTACTAAAAGGATACAAGACCTAAACAATGCGTCCTAAGTGCACCAACTCAAAGCCTTTTCACAATACTTGCTATGCTGCAGACTGCTAAGAGGTAACCTGTGTCTGGCATATCACACATCAGCAAGTCAAATGGCATCAGTAATGCTTGATCTAGGGATCTAGACCTCTTCTGCAACATCAACAGAATGGTTTGGAGGGACAGCTGTATCTCACAGAGGATACCACTCCTCATCCAAATAAAACAAATGTCACCCTTGTGCAAATTTAAGGGCAACTTGGATCTACAGATGAAAAACAGAACATTTATCCCAGGATTGCTTCCAGTACTACTATTCAACAGAGAGGTTCCTAAATGCTTTATTGCCTGCATGGGTCCCCTTGAATTATCTATGGTATGATCCCAGTTATTCTCATTAGAGGTAATATATGTAGTTATCAACCATGGGATGGGTAAAGCCAATCTCTTATCAAATGAGATAGGTTGATTCAATTACAAAAAGGGAAACTGGGTAGGCTTAAAATGGCTTCAAGGGCAGCTAGCCTATTACTTACCTATAAACCTATAAGGTAAACTTGATGTGGTTAAGGATGATGTCACAAGAAAATAATAATGACATCACGGAAATTAGTGGACTATAATGGACTGGAATGTTCCCCTTTACATTGGATAATCATCTATTGTACATAACAATATTGAGGAAGAGATGGAATGGGCCCTCACAGTTAATTATAGGGTTTAAAAATAACTTCTTGTTTGCAACCCAGAAATGATGTAAACACATACAGACTGAAAAGAAGTGAAATAACTAGGTTGTATGATATCCTAAGCAGATGGTTCCTTGATCAATGTTATTTGAAGAAAACAAACAAATAAACTTGAAAACCACAATAATCTCCTCTGCTCTGAAACTGTGGAAAACCAACTGTTACATTTGTTGCAACAATTAAAATACCACACAACCGCGACTGCAAATACACTACTGGCTTCCATTGCAGAATGCCAATACTGCAGTGCCACACTACTGGCATTTGCTGATTATGCCTTTAGGCTAAGGGCAGCTGCAGCATTCATTAAGAATTCACCTCACTCCTTACTGACTGAACTCGCGGACTGCTACCACCTCCATATCCTTGGTATGTAGCTCCAAGGCAAGCCATTTAAAATTATGGAGATACACGTTTACACCTGAGCTATAAACGAAGAAGAGGAAAAAGTCAACCATTCTTATCAGAATGTGTAGCACCTTGTTTAAATAACATCAAAAAAGATATTGTAGTCACAATAGGTGACTATAATGATAAAGGTGGCAGTCAAAGTGCTACTGGAATAATGAACAAGACTGGCCTTGAAGTGTGAAATGAAGTAGGACATGGAATTGTAGAATTCTAATCATAGCAAACACTCTTTAACAGCCTAAGAAATGGCTTCACATGCACATATCACCAGATGATCAATGCTAAAATCAAACCGACTCAGCAAGAAGACCTAGATTATTCTACTGTGGCTCCGGCCATCACTTTCTTATTACAGAGTGCAGAATTAAGAAAAAAAGCAAGAAAAGCCTATAGGTCATTATGTGTGTGTGCGTGTGTGTGTGTGTGTGTGTGTGTGTGTGTGTGTGTGTGTGTGTGTGTGTGTGTGTGTGTGTGTGTGTGTGTGTGTGTATATATATATATATATATATATATATATATATATATATGTATATACACACAGAGAGACAGTCTGCGGCCAGACCTCCTAGAAACTGAAGCTAAATTGCTCTAGAAAGCCTTGCTAATATGAGGCTACAGGAAGTGATGGAATTCCAGTTGAATTGTTTAAAATGTTGAAAATTAATGCTGTTGCAGTGTTGCTTGAAATTGTCCCAGCAAATTTGGAAAACACAGCAGTGAATAAGTCAGTCTATACTTCAGTCCCCAAAAATTTCCTTGCTAAACAGTACTCAAATTATGAAACAATTGTACTTGTTTGACATGCTAAGAAGGAAATCCTCAAAGTCTTGCAAGTTATACTCCAGCAATACACAGACTGAGAACTGACAGATGTTCAGGCTGGCCTTAATATAGGCAGAGGCAGCAAAGATCAAATTGTCAACATCCACTGTTTAATAGAGAAAGCAAGAGACTCACAGAAAAAAATCTTTACTTCTTTGTTAACTACTACAAAGCCTTTGATTGTGTGGTTCAAAACAAAATGCGGCAGATTTTGAGAGAAAGTGGGATAGTGAGTCACCTTATTTGCCTCTTGAGGAATCTGTGTATCAAAACAGAAGAAACAGAACAAGCACATATATCTAGCTTAAACATGTGAAATCGGTGTGATATGGCTACTTATTTTCACACTAATTATTTAATTTATACACTGAGAGACCATGCAAAACCTAAATCTTAGGTAACAGTGTATCTGACCAATAAAGAAGCACTTCTGGTGTGCACCATTGTAGAATGTAATTAGTGAGTGCAATATAAAGATGACAGGTTCTAAAAACGGGCATCACCACTTACTAGCTCCATAGCTCATGGCATCTTCTCTAACAACATGGCCAGTGTTTTATTCGTTCTTTTAATGAGTCTGTATCTCTTTTGGTTATCAAACAGCTAAAATCCACACCCAAAGCAATGCAACCCCTTCTGTACTGCAACTTAAGCTCAGCATTAGAGGTTAAACTGATTCAGGTGATGAACTTCAGGGGGACATATAAAGGAGCCAGTGGAAAACCTGTTCTCTCTCTTTAATAATTGACACATCTTAGACAAGCACACCCTGGAAAGTGTCAGCAGCTTCTAAATCTATTGAGCATGCAACCACAATGACCACTCCCCTCCCCTTACCAAAAGAATATGATGAAGAAGCACCAGAGCACTCTTCAGAAGCCTAGCTTGCTCAGCCTAGTATATTTTAGGGGAATCAGATACTTTCCTTGAAATAAAATGGTATCAGCCATTCTCAACATAGGTGACAACCTTGCTCGTCTCCGATGGGTTTTAAACAAGTTTGTTTGGGCAGAATATATAGTCATCTCTTGTGTTGTGATGTTGATCTGATGTAGGTAGAGAAATGAGGTAATACTGTAGTACATTAATCACTAGCAAACTCCCTCATCCTTCATACAGCATAGTTAATTCACAAAGCTACCTCTGAGCAAAATAAATCATGTTTTGGTCAACATTAACTTTGAGAACCACAAAAATTCATAATTAAAAACATTCACGCTGTACAGATGTAGAACAGTATGGGAAATAGCATGGATGTTTCTGAGTTTTCAATGACATTTTCCAGTGACGCTATGAATTAGGGTATGTAGACCAAATGTGAAGAGAGCACTGAAGTTTGTGGAAGGACCGATGGCACACTTTTCCTGAAGGCACTTTCTAGAATATTCTAGAAATTTAAAAATCCCGATATTACTGCAAGTATAATAACAGGAATTCAGTTATGACTACTTCACTGAGAGATGAGTCATAGTAACCAAGATGATGCTAACATACTCTGGTTTGTTAATGGGATTAGAATGTTTAATAAAGGAGTATTGCATTAATATGTCACCTGAAGTAATACTAACTGTTCATACTTTGAGAGGACTTTCCATGACTTTTAGAAGCAGAACAAGGCAGTCACTGAAATATATCAGAGGGCTTTAGTACAAATGATAAACGGTATGAAATCAGTGATTTGGTCAGTAGCCTGGCAACCCTACTACTTGGAGACTTTAACATAGACTGGGGCACCTGTTCCTTAGAATCCCCAACCACCCATATTAACCTGCATGCATTTACACAAATCATATCCACCCCTACCAGGATAGGTAAACCCAACCAAAAAGAAAGTATACTTGAGTGGGTACTCATAAACAGTCACCCCCAACTGTACACCTCTGGTACCCTCCTTAATGGCCTAAGCAATCACCTTCTCACATATGTAATTAAGCACAAAACCATTAATTCCCAACAACCCTTAATCAGAAAGGTTAGAAACAATAAAAACTTTGACCCTGCCAAATTCCAACAAGAACTAAACTCATGTAATTGGTCTATTCTAAAACACCTCCCCTTAGAGGAAGCAGTAGCATACTTTAACAAAACAACAAATTCCTTGAGATCCTTGATTTGCATGCACCTGTTCGTTCAAAGAGAACCAAGGCAAAAACTGCACCATGGCTTTCTATAGAGTCTAAACTCAAAATTACCCTTAGAAACAAAGCATGGGCTTTATGGCGTTCTTCTAAAGACCCTCAAGATCACATTAAATACAGGCAATCCAGGAACGAAACCAAAAAATCAATTTTACAAGACAAAAAACAATACTACTGTAATTTACAGACAGTAAATCAAAATAACCCTCAGAAGTTTTGGGCAGGTTTAAATAATCTACTACCTCCTGGACAAACTTCAACCCCAATCCCTGCTGCTACTATTGATAAAACCCCTGAAGATGTTTCTGATAGTTTTAACCAATTCTTTACTGAGACAATTCAAGCCCTATCTAGCCAACTACCTCCTAGCTCCCCTGGTCCTGAAAGTAGCACCCCTAGAAACCTACTTGCGTTCAGCTTCCAACAAGTCGCCACTTCACTTATCTGTACCTTGATCAAAAAATTAAAACCCACTACACTTTCTGCTGATCAACTCCCTGCCAAGTACCTACAAAAATCAGCTGATGCTATTGCTTACCCCGTCTCAATACTAATCAATCGAACCATAGTAGAAGCTAAAATTCCCACCATCTGGAAAATAATCCCACTTCACAAAGGAGGCAGCTCTACTGAATTCTCCAATTATAGGCCAATAGCTATACTCTCTCCACTTGCAAATATTATGGAAAAATGTATTCATAGACAACTCATGCACCACCTAATCCAAAATCGCCTTATGGCAGACACTCAGCATGGCTTCCATCCTCATCACAGCCTCCTAGCCTTTACTAACACCATAAACCATAATCGCAACAATAATTATATATCCTCAGCCCTCTTTTTGGATCTTTCCAAGGCATTCGATATGGTTCATCACCAACTTTTAATCCACACCCTGCAAACATTCTGTCTAGATACTGGAGCCCTCCAATGGTTTCAATCCTACCTGAATGGTTGACAGCAGGTTGACCTCTGGCAGAACAAACTCTCTAACCTTCTACCTAACACCCTCGGAGTACCACAAGGCTCTATACTAGGGCCCTTGCTGTTCTCCATCTTCATTAACGACATTTATACTGTCATCCCAAAAGTCAGCTGTATCCAATATGCTGATGACTCTACTCTGATTTGCTCAGCCATATCTCCAGTAGAGTTATGGTCAGCTACCCAGTCTACCTTTAATACAATAGAAAACTGGCTTTCTGAACATCATCTGATCCTAAATCCCAAAAAAAATAAAATGCTGTTATTTTCACCAACACGTAGGTCTACCGCTTTCACCCATCTACAAAACTATTAGGTGTCATCATAGACAATAATCTCAAATTTGATCTACATGTTAACCAAACTATCAAAACCATCAATAAAAACCTAGGGTCACTTAACAGAATAAAAGCCTTCCTAACCCCTCCAGCTAAAATTGCCATAGCTCGGTCTCACCTGCTTTCAACCCTTCTGTATGCATCCCCCCTACTCTCGAATTTGAACAAGACTGTCCTTAACAAACTCTCAATTTGCTACAACCACATTGCCAGGTTTGCCACTGGGCTGCCTTTTAGGACACATCACTGCATCAATCTAAATCAGCTTGGTTGGCTTGAACTACCTAGCCTAATCCAGTATAACCAACTGATTATGGCCTATAAAATCCTCTATAATCCGGACAATACTCCTGCACTTAAAAATATTATCTCCCCCTATAACAATCCTAGACCACTTCGATCCTCTAACAAACTACTAATTTAGACTAGCAAAATTAATAACACAGCCGGTGATTCGATCTTTGCAAACTCTGTAAGTAGATCCTGGAATTCTCTTCCAGTTGATATTACCTTACTTTCCACCTTAGGTCAATTTAAAACTAGAATCAAACAACATTTGTCACTTAACTGGCTATGTCAATGTATCAAGCCTGGCTATCTCAAATGTGTAAAAATCTGTTAACCAGTTTACTGTGTAATTTAATTTAATCCTGACTTGTGCTCAGGACTAACTGTAACCTGTGGAACTTGTTTAACTTGCTTACTTATGTAATCTCTGTAAATAGTCTGTTTGTAATATGTAATGCTGGTATTATGTAATGCTGTATCTGCTTACCCTTGGAGCTTTTCTCCCCGGGCCTTCGCTGAAAATGGACATGCATTCAATCGGACTATCCCGGTCAACAAATGTAAAATAAAAATAAATAAAAATAGTTAAGAAACACAATCTTAAAGTATGTGTTAAATACAAAGACGTAAACAGATAGATTAAAGGATCATTAGGCACTTCACATTGTTTAGAAGAAAATGCACTTAGAGAAGAGTTACTTCATTTAATAATAGACATAGATATATTGAGATCAATGAAAGAAATAGACCGCAGAAGGTCAATAAAACCCAAAAAGTCAGAAGCCTGATAAAACAAATGAACACAATAATTAGGACTGTCCATAGAGATCCATGCGATATAACAGAAGTAAACAGGATATATTACTGGGCAGCTAAACTAATAACTGACAAAGTTCTACCACAAGATCACAGGATACTGAGGGAAAGGAAGGGGACAAATCAAATACCATCATGGAAGTATTGAATAGAGAAAACTACAAAGCAATTAAGACAAAACGTGTCACTGTTAGAAGACTATAGAAGAGGGAATAGATCAATAAAAGTACTAAGAAATATAGATGTGATTAAATACAATTACAATATTAGAACAGACCAGGATCTATCATGCACTATCACAAATAACAAACTAAAAATTTCAGCACAGGTGGAAAAACTAAGAAGATCTGCAGATAAATATAAAGGAAAAGTACAAAATAAGCAATTTATTGATGACCCAAAAACGTTTTATATAGAATTGGGAAACAAGGTAAAAGGAATTGAAAGGTTACCAAAAAAAGAAGAAATAGATACATTTTAGCGAAGAATCTACGAAGATCCTATGGAACACAACAAAGATGCTAAATGGATAGAAGAAGTAAAAGAAAGAATAAGAAGTTTAAAGGTACAGGATATGAAATGGGATGAAGTAACAACCAGAGAGATTGAAACAAAGTTAAGAAAAGCCTCTAATTGGAAAACCCCAGGTCCAGATGCAGTACCTAACTTTTGACTAAAAGTATTAACATCTTTGCACGAAGATTTAGCCATGAGTAAGAACTGTTTACATGCACACCCTGAACAGATACCAACCTGGCTGACAACAGGAAAAACAATGCTCCTACTTAAGAGTGAACCTGCAAGCTACCCTAAAAATTATAGAATAACTTGCCTTCTAACATCGTATAAAATATGGTTTAGCTTTACATGCGCATAATGCACATATGTGAAATACAAAAGTCTGAAATGACTTTTTCAAGTTTTCGGAAGGCCGAAAACAAAATGCATTGAATGTGCAATGAGTGAATGCACAGTAATGTTCACGCATTGCAGATTCTGCATTTTTGGTGCGAGGTGCACTATAGTGGGGATCGGGAAGTGGACCCTTTCCCCATTGTAGTGTGACATCGGAGTTAGAATAATAAAGGAGGGGGTGTGGGGAGCACAGCCCCCCACATGGGGGGTACAGGGGATGCAGCCCCCTGCATTACGTTTTGTCTTTGAATTGAAGTTCAAAAATCAGCGAATCTGGTTTTCAGTCTGCTGATTTTCATACTTCAGTGGAGATCGGACTGACGATTTTCGTCATTCCATTTCACACAAAGGGCCATTCGGTATTTTTATTTTCAACCTTTCAAAGGTAAACCATAAAATATACATGGGAATTGATGCTGACAGAGTTTATAGTCATTTAGAAAAAACTTCAATTAAGGCAGTAGAACAAAAGGGCAATAAAAGAAAGTCATATGGAACAAAGGATCATTTGTTGTTAAATAAAGTCATAGTGGAGAACTGCAAAAAGGGGAAGTATGGCATGGATTGACTACAAAAAAAGCATTTTATAGTATTCCACATTCATGGATAAAAGAGTGCTTAGAAATGTATAAGATACACCCTACACTGATCGATTACATTACAGTGACCATGAAACAGTGGCAGACCACTTTGCAATGAAGCCAAGATAAAGGACAAATTATTATTCCAGGGATAAAAATTCAAAGTGGGATATTGCAGGGTTTCTCTTTGTCACCATTGCTATTCTGCCTTGACCTTAACCCATTAAGCTGATTACTTAACAGCTTAGGCCATGGCTTTAATTTGGCTCCTAGAAAATAACAAAGTGTAAAGACTTCTCATCTTCTCTTTGTCGATGATTTAAAACAGTATAGTTCATCAGATGAGGGACTGAAAGTACAACTGTAGGTTGTCAAAATTTTTTCAGATGATATAAGAATGTCATTTGGTCTTGATAAATGTGCAAAACTAACCTTTAAAGCAGGAAAACTGCAGGACCAGGAAAACATCAGTTTGGGACAAGAATGTGATATAAAATAACTTGAGCAAGAGGGAGTGTATACATATTTGTGAACTGATGAAGGATCAACAATAAAACATGAACAAATTTGAATAAAACTTAGTAAAGAATACTTTAGAAGAATTAATTAAATTAATCCTGAAAACAGCATTGACATCTAGCAACAAAATCCAAGCTATAAACCAATTTGCTCTTCCTGTCCTAACTTACAGTTTTGGAGTGATTGACTGACCCCAAAATGTGTTGGATAGATTAGATGGGAAAACAAGAAGGATACTTCATGCTCACCAAATGATTTATAAAAATATATGTATACCAAGATTATTTATTCCCTATTCTGAAGGAGGAATGGGCCTCCTTGAAATTGATTACATGTATAGATCTGCAATTTATTCATTTATTTATTTTTTTATTTAAATTTGTTGAGCGGGAGTGTCCGACTGGATGTAGGTCCATTTTCAGCAGAGGCCCAGGGAGAAAAGCTCCACAGTTAAAACAAACAGACAGTATTTACATTGGATTACATAGTGATTAACAATTTACATAGCAATTACTTACAACATATTTACAGATGAAGAACATAGTACATCAGTAGACAACTAGAATCTTTATCAGTGAAGTGCATACCAGACATTAACAAATGTTACAAGAAGAAGCAGTTTGTGCTGTATAATAAGTACTAGGCTTATGAGCATCTGAGCTTGCTATAATCAAGGTAGTTAGTGGAGTGGAAAGAAAGGTAGTGGTCGGATGGGGTGGGTGATATTAGAGTGGGAGTTGCAAGGGCATAGCCAGCATGTTTTTAGTTGCACTTTAGTAAAGTTTTGAAGTGGGTGCATGATGGTATGGAGGCAATTGCGGGATTCCACACATATTTACTGACCTCACAAGACCAAAACATAGAGAAAGTTTTGAAACATGAGGAGAATAAGTCTAAGATGATTTCTCTGCTTAATCTAGCAGAAGCATATCGGCGTCAAGCAGGAATGGTAATCAAACCAGAAGTAGATAAAAATCAGGCAGCAACTGAATGTGCCAAAAAACAAAAGAAAGAATATAAGGTGAGGGACAAGAGGAGAAGGCAAGAAACGTCGAACATGCGTGTAGTTCAAGTATAGAAAACTTCTGGAAGAACCTCATGTTGATCAGGAACAAATGCAGGAATGTTTAAGGAGAGGCAATTTCAAACCAAGAGATGAAAGGTTAATATTACCGGCCCAAGATCGAGGGCTACATACACGCTGGTTTACAAAGTCCATTGAACATGACAAATGTAGGTTTTGTAAAACCAAATTGGAACCAGTCACACGCCTTGTTGCTGGTTGTGACATACTAATGGCAGAAGGACTGTATACTGAAAGGCATAATAATGTGGCAAGACTGTTGCACTGGGGTTTGTGCAAACATTATGGTATTGAAGTGGCTGAAAAACACTGGAAACATGAGCCACAAAGCATCATAGAAAATGATGAAGTTTATATTACAAAGGATCACCCATTACCAACAATTCAAATAATAGATGCTAGAAAACCAGATATAGTGGTCCATGAAAAGAAGATAAAAGTAGCATTGATCATTGAAATCACCACACCCAGTGACTACAGTGTCTTGTGTTCAGAGAGAAACAAAGTCATAAAATATCAGAATCTGCAGGTAGAAATGAGAGCAATGTGGAAGGAAGATATCCAGACAGTTGCAACAGTAGTAGGAGCAACGGGTATTATAAAAAAGAATCTATAACCGTATTTAGATATGTTACCGATACATGTAATTATGTACGAATTGCAGAGGCAGTCATTACTGGGCACATTGCAGGTGCTGCAAAGAGCACTTCTAGCTAACATCAAAGATTGAAACAATATTAATTTCATGAAATTTAATCATACTTTGACTTAGGAATGGGGTCCATTCCCATCATAGTGTTAGAAACCCAAAATGCTTGGAGAAATTAAAAAAGATTGAAGATGTTGGCAAGCTCATTGATGCATTCCTCTCACTTCTAGTTGCTAATCACAGAATCTAAATAGCATGAAACATGACCTGTCAGGGCCTCTGGAATCACTACTTAATCATAGCCTCCAAACAAGCTTCATGCCTCACAAATAGAGAATGTGAATCAGCATCTCTCTGCACAAAGGTAGGCCATCACCAGACCCTGGGAACTACAGATCCATTTGACTAGTCTCATATGCAAAGCCATGGAAAGAATTATCATGGAAATGATCAACAATGACATAGGAAACCTCCAAACACTGGACACAAGCCAGTTTGGTTTCATCAAGGGCAGGTCATGCCTACTCAGCCTGGTGAACTTCCTTGAGAACGTTACCAAAGGATAATGGCAAAATAATTCACATTGCCTACCTTGACCTGGCCAGTGCATTTGACACAATACCCCACATGGACAATGTTGACAAACTCAAGAAGTTCAGTATAAACCCTTATTTCACCCAGTGGATAGCCAGGTGGCTCACAGACAAGACCCAGGAAATTAGAATTGAGGAGTTCACCTCTACAAAGGGACAAGTCACTAGTGGAGTATCTCAGGGATCCATCCTGTGACCGCTCCTTTTTGGCACCTACTTCTCTGATGTCAAAGCCAATGTCAAGGGCCTCTGGCTAACCAAGTTTGTAGTTATTTGCAAATTTGGAGCAGTCATAGACTCTCCTACTGATACTAATGTTCTCCAAGAAGGACTGACACAGGCAAATGACTGGTCTCAAAGCCATAGATTAAAACTAAATTCCAAGAAATGCAGAATGCAGAATAGTATCCTTTGGGAAAATCAGCATCCTTAGTAACTATCATACTGGCAACACACCACTAAGAGATGACCCAATAGTCAGGGACATGGGGATACAGATAGTAATCTAGCCTTTGACCATCACAAATCTATGGTAGTGAGGAAATCATTCCATGTTGTACAACTTACAAATAAAGGCATGGTATCTAGGCCCAAGGAGGTCATTGCTCCACAGTGTTAGGGATTCATTAGACCTATCATTGAATGCAATGCCCCCTTTGGTATCTCTCCAACCAGGAACAACCAACAATTGAAACATCTGCAGAATTTCCTCACTAAAAGAATCTTCTTCTTCTTCTTTCAGATTTTCCCTGTCAGGTGTCACCATGTCCACTCATGATTGGCAGTGGAGTTTTAAGGTGTCGAGTTGCCAGCCTGGCACCTAACCTTCCACAGAAGGCACACACATGCACGCACTCACACCTAGGGCCAATTTAGAGTGTCCAGTCCACCTACAGCATGTCTTTACATGTCATAAATAACATGTTCTGTGCAGACTGCCTCAAATCCCTATCTGTGTATTCTGTTTCCTACAGGCTCTTGAGGGAACAGGTATGTCTGACATACAAGGCATCATCAGACCACACTCTGCTGGGCCTACTGTATATCTGTAAAATAAACAGAATCAGAATTACCCATTTTAAAGCCTTAAAACTATCATCCTTTAACCTCCTTTATCCCTTATTCACTTACTTCCTTGCTGCTATCTAATTGTCTTCTTTGATTTTCTCTCTATATATACCATAAGTCTGTTTTTCCTTCACTTCATATTTTAATCCCTGTTTGTATTACACTAACTTACCTTTAACTTCTCTGCAAACTGTCTAAAATTTCTCAAAATATTAAATGATTGGCATATACCTTCCATCAATTCTTAATCAATGTTTTTTATATTATGTCCAATTTGTTATAATTATTTAAACTACATATGTTTTTGTTTTGTTTATGAATATTGTAAAATTACTGTGCTTAAAATCATTTGTAATAATATGGAGATTTTCTGCCATTATCTCCACTGAAAATGGTCATCTACCCAGTTGGACTTTCCAGGTAATCAAATGTCAATAAATAAATAAATAAACCTTGCCTGTGATATAAATAGGATTTGATGGAGAGACAGGCATGTATCCGAGAGATTACCATGTATTTGGAACAGACTCCCCATCCATGTGAAGATGAGTTCCTCCCTATACAAGTGCAACCTGGACAATTGAATGGGGAATAGGAAATTCATCTCTAGTTTGGTACCTATGTCTCTAATGGACAGAGGTAGCATGTAAATGTTTCATCTTCTAAACCCCTGCTTACACTTACCAAGGGCACAAGAACTTGGCAGAAGTTTGGGATGAATGGCTATGCTTAAAAAGGCCTCAGTGGTCATTAGCCTAGTACACACCCATGAAACTATATGACATTTTTTTTCTTTTTGGCATAATTCCAAAACTCATTTTTAAAAATAATAAAAAAGTGTAATGGCACAAAACCAGAGGATAAGCCGAGTGGTTGTCTACATATAACTACATGAATCTCCTGTCTTGGAATATGTGCTCAGTTGACAATGCATTAATATAAACAGAAATCTTTGCCGATTAATGTTATAGTATTAACAGATTTGGCATTGTCACAGAAATCATGATAATACATAATAAAAGTGTACTCTAAGGGACTCATCCCCTTTATTATACATTATTGCATCCTAGTACTTTAGATGGCATGCACATTCGATCATCATCCTTAAGATACAGAAAACTCAGTCAGATGAATAGCCTTGTCTTTTTATTCCTATCTTTCACATCATCACAAGCAATAGCGATGTCAATAACAACATGAAAATATATATTTTTACAGTGGCTATTACTGAAAAAAGAAATGGCATAACTCAGAGCCAATGGCAAAAGTTTTGAACTGCAAATCTGCATTCCATTTAATTTTCAGGCTTGTCTTTCCCAAGAACTTTCATGCTAGAAACTTCAAGCTCCATATAAGGTTTTATATTTGGGAGCAGGGAAACAATTAGGGGTAACAATTAATTTGACCGATTCAGTTAGGGACAAACATACTACTACTCACAGAAAGATCCCTGTATGACCCATGGCCTGTCAGGTTTGGTAGCCAAGTTTTAATGTTCTAACTTTCTTTCCAATGCGAACAGCTCAAATAGATGTTGCTTTTGAATGTCCCATGCTGCTGTTGTATAAGTGTGATTAACTACTGGTTTTGTTGTTCAGCAAGGTGCTCTATTTGCTCTTTACGTGTCCCTGGTCAAGACAAAACTTCCGAATGAATTCACTTTATATTTAGTCCTCTCTATTTTAATATCACCTTTTCTAAATAAATTTAGTAAACTGAATGAATGTTGTGGTCCTACAACATGAGGTAACTATGTAAGTCATCTTACAGCAGTTATGTTTCTGATCTCTTTGCATAAACATACCAAATATCATGCCAATCACGATTTAAATTCCAGTTTTTAAATTTAAAATTAGAAAAGTTTGCTTCTTGGAAAAATAAGAAAAACATACTTCATAAGACAAGTTATAGAATGTATCAGTTCATATATATCCAAATGTTCTACTGACATCTATATGATGAATATAACATATTATTTGAAGCAGAAGCAAGAACCCAGCCATTGGGGATGCACAAGCCAGTGCATTTCTTTGTGCCGGTCCCAAGCCCAAATAAATGGGGAGAGTTGCGTCAGGAAGGACATCCAGCATAAAATTTTGGCCAATCATACATGCAGACAACAGTACAGAAATACATACCAAATTGGTCAAGGCCCGGGTTAACAAAGACTGCCACCAGTACTGTTGGCCAACAGGGTGCTGGTGGAAATTGAGCTACTGTTGGCCGAAGGAGGAGAAGAGGGGGAAGGCATGCCCAAATGCAGGTAAAGGCTAGGACTGTGATAGTAAGGGCCGGAACTTTGAATGTTGGCAGTATGACTGCTATAGGGAGAGAGCTAGCTGATATGATGGACCGAAGGAAGGTTGGTATATTGTGTGTGCAAGAGACCAGATGGAAGGGGAGCAAGGCTTGGTGTATCGGAGGCAGTTTCAAATTGTTTTATCATGGTGTGGATGGGAGGAGAAATGGCGTAGGCATTATTCTGAAGGAACAGTATGCTAACAGTGTTTTGGAGGTGAAAAGAGTGTTGGATAGAGTGATTTTTATGAAGCTGTAAATTGATGGTGTAATGATGAATGTTGTTAGTGCATATGCTCTACAAGTTGGGTGTGCAATGGATGAGAAAGCAAAATTTTGGAGTGAGTTGGATGAAGTGGTGATGATTGTACCCAAGGGTGAGAGACTGGTGATTGGAGCAGATTTAAATGGGCATGTTGGTGAAGGGAACAGAAGGGATGAGGAAGTGATGGGTAGGTATGGTGTTAAACAAAGGAATGCAGAAGGTCAGATGGTAGTGCATTTTGCAAAAAGGATGGACATGGCTGTGATGAATACGTATTTTAACAAGAGGGAGGAGCATAGGGTGACATACAAGAGTGGAGGAAGATGCACACAGGTGGATTATATCTTATGTAGAAGGGCCAGTCTGAAGGAGATTGGAGACTGTAAAGTGGTGGCAGGGGAAAGTGGAGTTAGGCAGCATAGGATGGTGGTTTGTAGGATGATATTGGTGATCAAGAAGAGGGGGATGAGTGTGAAGGCAGCTCCAAGGATCAAATAGTGGAAATTGAAAAAGGATAATTGTGAGGCGATGTTCAGGGAAGGGTTAAGACAGGCACTGGGTGGCAGTGAAGAGTTACCGAATAGCTGGGTAACTACAGCAGAGCTAGTAAGAGAGATGGCTAGAAAGGTGCTTGGTGTGACATCTGGAAAGAGGAAGGAGGACAAGGAGACCTGGTGGTGGAATGAAGAAGTACAGGAGAGTATACAGAGAAAGAGGTTGGTGAAGAAGAAGTGGACATGTCAAAGAGATGAAGAAAGTAGACAAGAGTATAAGAAGATGAGGTGCATGGCAAAGAGAGAAGTGGTGAAGGCTAAGGATAAGGTGTATGAAGAGTTGTATGAAAGGTTGGACACTAAGGAGGGAGAAAAGGATCTGTACCAAATGGCTAGACAGAGGGACCAAGCTAGTAAAGATGTGCAGCAGCTAAGGGTGATAAAGGATAATGAGGGAAACGTACTCACAAGCAAGGAGAGTGTGTTGAGCAGATGGAAAGAGTACTTTGAGGGGTTGATGAATGAAGAGAATGAGAGGGAGAGAAAGTTGGATGATGTGCGGATAGTGAATCATGAAGTGCAGTGGATTAGCATGGAGGAAATAAGAATAGCTATGAAGAGGATGAAGAATGGAAAGGCTGTTGGTCCAGATGACATACCTGTGGAAGCATGGAGGTGTTTAGGTGAAATGGCAGTGGAGTTTTTAACTAGATTGTTTAATGAAATCTTAGAAAGTGAGAGGATGCCTGAGGAATGGAGAATAAGTGTTTTGGTACAGATTTTTAAGAATAATGGTGATGTGCAGAGCTGTAGTAACTACAGAGGGATTAAACTGATCAGTCACAGCATGAAGTTATGAGAAAGAGTAGTGGAAGCTAGGTTAAGAAGGGAGGTGATGATTAGTTATCAGTATGGTTTCATGCCAGGAAAGAGCACTACAGATGCAATGTTTGCTCTGAGAGTGTTACTGGAGAAATACAGAGAAGGTCAGAAGGAGTTGCATTGTGTCTTTGTGGATTTAGAGAAAGCATATGACAGGGTGCCTAGACAGGAGTTGTGGTATTGTATGAGGAAGTCGGGAGTGTCAGATAAGTATGTAAAAGTGGTACAGGATATGTACGAGGGTAGTGTGACAGCAGTGAGGTTTGCTGTGGGAGTGACGGATGCATTTAAAGTGGAGGTGGGATTACATCAAGAATCAGCTCTGAGCCCTTTCTTATTTGCAATGGTGATGGACAGGTTGACAGACGAGATCAGACAAGAGTCCCCGTGGACTATGATGTTTGCAGATGACATTGTGATCTGTAGTGAGAGTAGGGAACATGTGGAGGAGACCCTGGAGAGGTGGAGATATGCTCTAGAGACAAGAGGAATGAAGGTCAGCAGGACTAAGACAGAATATATGTGTGTGAATGAGAGGGAGGACAGAGTAATGGTGAGGATGCAGGGAGTAGAGGTGGCAAAGGTGGATGAGTTTAAGTACTTGGGATCAACAGTTCAGAATAATGGTGACTGTGGAAGAGAGGTGAAGAAGAGGGTACAGGCAGGATGGAGTGGGTGGAGAAGAGTGTCAGGAGTGATTTGTGACAGATGAGTACCAGTAGGAGTGAAAGTGAAGGTCTACAAGAGGGTAATGAGACCAGCTATGTTATATTTGTTGGAGACAGTGGCATTGACAAAAAGGCAGGATTCAGAGCTTGACGTGGCAGAGTTGAAGATGTTAAGATTTGCACTGGGTGTGACGAGGATGGACAGGATTAGGAATAAGTATATTAGGGGGTCAGCCCAGGTTGGAAGGTTTGGAGACAAAGCCAGAGATGCAAGATTAAGTTAGTTTGGACATGTGCTGAGGAGGGATGCAGAGTATATTGGGAAAAAGTTGCTAAGGATGAAGCTGCCAGGTAACAGGAAAAGAGGAAGGCCTAAGATAAGGTTTATGGATGTGGTGAGAGAGGACATGCTGGTGGTTGGTGTGACAGAGCAAGATGCAGAAGACAGAAAGAAATGGAAATAGTTAATCTGCTGTGGCGACCTCTAACGGGAGCAGCCGAAAGAAGATTTGAAGCAGAAGCAAAACTTTGTGGTGTCATAATAAAACAAGATGTGGCAGGATGGTTTGCTTTGAAACTAATGCATCCTCTTCTTAATTTATATTCAAGGAAAGGGCAGTATAGATACCACTGTTGGAGCTCAGCAGATGATTACAAAGTAACAGTAAACAGAAGCATGGAATGAGTCACCCTTTCTGATGTTACTTACAATATTAAGTAACACAGACTATTTATACACATTTACAACTCTGAAAATAAACAAAGCAGGACATGTTTTGAATTGAAATATACTTTATTATGCTGCACTTTGGATTATGTTTATATAAACAGCTCTTTTTTCTCTAATTTCTTCTCATAGTTACAAAAATATATTCTTAAATTCTCCAAGTGCAATATGTGTTCAGTTTGGGTTTATATTTAGGGCGCCCAAAATATTATAATGGATTGCTTTAACACAATGTGAAACAGTATCTGCTGATGTAATCATATCTAAGTGTATGAAATCTTTGCAACAAGCTATTATTTATTTATTCATTTGTTTACTGAGATTATCAATCTGGGTATAAATTGCCCGTCTTCAGAGGAGGCCTGGGAAGAAAAGTTCCAAGTATAATATATATACAAAAAGCAGATAACCAAAATTAGAGTTACTTTAAGCAATTCAGAATAATGAATGCAAACAGAGGACATAGTAAAACAAAATCAGAGTTTTAGAAAAGGCAACAGTACATATCAATATATATATTTTTTTGTGTCATGAATATCTAAAACATGAACACAACAATCATTCAAAACAAAGAAAGATGAAGGAATGAAAAGAGAAAGTCATTTTCTAGAGCATGATTTAAAAATTGAGGTTTTGGAGAAAAGAATTTAAGTACAGTGCTAGTGGAAGTGATAATTATACATCACTATACAGGAGAAATATGGTAAAAAGACAAGTTTGAGAAGCATCACCATGGAATTAGGAAGACTGGTCAGAGCAGAAAGTGTTGAGATCATTTGTAGGTTTTGGTAGATGATTAGAAGAGAGGCAGAGTAGCAGGAAGGTATTAATAACATAGAATAAGAAGATGTACCCGGATGAGAAGAGGGTAATACAGAAGGGATGTGATGTGAGAAGGGATAGAAGAAGAAGGGAGAGAACAAGCAAGACACTGAGCCAGGAAATGGGTGTTATAAAAATGAAAGAGAGGGAAATCTAAGGAGGAAGGTAGGAAATGGTAAGGAAAGGGTAGAGAAAAGTAAATGGTTGCGGGAGAAAGGATATTAGAGACACAGGCTATAGATATTTCTAAATATATATTTCTAAAATATAATTTAGCATAAGCATCTCATACTCTAACTATGTAGACTAGCATAAATATGCTTTTGTTGATGCCTTATGTAATTTCTGTGACTATGTTTACCTGAACCATTTGTAAATTCCTGCACAATTAATACATATGTACATATGTATGTATGTATGTATGTGTGTGTGTGTGTGTGTGTGTGTGTGTGTGTGTGTGTGTGTGTGTATGTATATATATATATATATATATATATATATATATATATATATATATGTGGGTCTACCTGAATTAACTGAAACTGCAAATGACTGACAGTAACTGACACCGGAAGATCAACAACAGAGAAGACCAACAGTTGAGAATCCCGATGCTGAGAACACCGACATGTTAAGGTAAGTGTGTGATAGGGACGGACGTTAGGGTCAGGGTGTGGGTAAGGTAAGTATGTGATAGTGATGGAAGTTAGGGTAGGGTGCGGGTGAGGTAAGAGTGCGATAGTGATGGACTTTAGGTTTAGGGGTGGGTTAAGTGAGTTAGGGATAGGGTGCGGGTAAGGTAAGTGTGCGATAGTGACGGACTTAAGAGTTAGGGGCAGATTAAGTGAGTCAAGGTTAGGGTGCGGGTAAGGTAAGTGTGCAATAGTGACAGACTTAAGGGTTAGGGGCGGATTAAGTGAATTAGGGTTAGGGTGCGGGTAAGGTAAGTGTGCTATAGTGACAGACCTTAGGGTTAGGGTTTGGGTTAAGTTTAGTGCATATATAGTTGTGTATGTAAGGTTTAGTGTAGGTTTGTAAGGTTTTTGGTGTGCTTGTGTTGTGTGTGTGTTTTTCGGGAAAGTTATTTGTTTTGTTGATTGTCGGGATTGTGGTTTGTCGGGTATGTGAAGTTTCGTGTTTTTGAACTTTTGGTTTTGTCGTGCCGGTTATTTTGTTGTCGGTGTTTTGGCGTGTCGGTATTATCAGGTAGACCCATATATATATATATATATATATATATATATATATATATATATATATATATATATATATATATATATATATATATATATATATAAACTGCATTACACTGACACACCACAGTGTTGATGACAAGAACGTCAAACACAAAAGACTGACAATGGAAATGTTGACAGTGACATGCACATGTGCAAATAAAATCCTCACACAAGGCGTGAATGGCCACATGGCTCATGGGGGTGGGGTTGGCATGGGGTGGATTAGCACAATAGTTAAGGTTTTTACCTCACAGATACGAGGTATTAGGTTTGCTTCTGACTTTTGATTATTGGCTAGGCTTTTAATAGACTGATAGCCTAGTATTTACCTATGAACCTATGCACAGAAGCATGACTGGCTGTATGAAACTCTGTGTCATTTTCAAGAACGAATGCCCTACCCGTTCAGCTTTTAAAGTCAAGAGCAAAAAAGAAAACAATAATAATAATAAGTTACATTGTAGCCATCTGCTTATTACAGTGAGATCCATGCCTCCTCCCAGCTTTTCCATGGAAGAGCATAAAAACAAACAAAAAAAAAACAAAAATAAAATAAGCAAAAAAAAATGTCATCCATTCCACTGGCACACCTATCAGGTGGCAGATGCATGATCATTCTCCTCCCCACCTCAGCCATTCAGGTCCCATTTTTGTGACATGCCCCCTACCCCCCCCCCTTCTTCAGCACATTTTATTGATAAAAAATTAATTATTTTAAACTATAGCAAACTGCTTGCTACAATTAAAGCAAGAAATTGTTACAGTTTATACTCTGCCTGCACAGAGAGCTATAAAGCTCAGACCACACACACTGAGAAGTACAACTCTCAAGTTTAACTATCAGTTTTTGAAACCTGGCATTGCATAAAAGAGAGAGATCCAGAACAGCGGATTGCCCAAGGAAGTTGTTCCTCTTGCCCTGCCCTATTGATTCTATGATTCTATCTTGGGAGTGGCTTATTGTGCTTTCTTCGGCTATCTCTGCACTAACTTCTAATTTCTGCATTTCTTTGCATGGTCAGATATTCTGTCTATTGGCAACATAGGCATGGCAGGATTTTTTTTCTTCTGTCTCAGCATTTACAGCATGCTTTCTCCTTATTCTATCCAATAACTCTGAACTTCTGAATCTCCTAGCTTCATGCAGATACCCACATCGTTCCTCTATCCCTGACACACTCTGTCCAGATTATGTTGAGTTTGTGGTTTCACACCCCTTTTTTTGTCATGTGAAAGATTCAAACACTTTATCTCTAACTGCATCCTTTATTTCACTGTGGGCTATTATTCTTTTAGGCTATATACTTCTTCTATGTAGATCCAGTACTTTACCTGATACAAAAGCACTCTTCAGAATATATCATCTGATGTTTATTACTGGTCTCCATCACAATAACCATTGGAAAGGAAAACCAGATCTGTGAACCAGCCAGTTGAACTCCATTCTAATATTGTATTGCAATTATTTTTCTAATACAGAAGACTGGAGAAGATACACACACAATGTACACTTTGAGTAGTCATTGGCAAGCTGTCTCTTGTGTTCCTTTTATGGTCTTTCAAAACAACTCTATAGTGACAAATGTAACATACGGGTACATCTTTGACTTTAATGTTTAGCCATTTTCAAAGTCCTTTATGTATGTCATGAGGTCTGGTTTACTGTACATTTCTCTAACTTTTGAATGCAAAGCTGGTGGAATCGGTAGAGCACAGTCTTATGTCTTGTCTTTTTTTCATATTAATGAATATTAAATATTAAATGATGCTAGAATTACATGCAAATAAGCCATGTTATCATTTATTTATGAACTTCTCAGTCAAAGTCTCCAGGAAATATGTTTTTGCTTTCCTCTGTGTTTCAGTGTTTGTTTAACCGAGCCCATAGCCTTGAGTTAGTCCTTCAAGGAGCTTGCCACCTAACAATGTAGGATCAAAAACTTGTTATCTAACCAGCAATACAGAACTTCCTTAAAAACTGACAGGCTCGTAGCTCTCCTTATTCTAAATGGAAAAACATTCAATAGCACTAGTTCAGCAGTGAAACTATTTCTTTTTTTAAGGCAGTGCTATAACAAAGAACATTGACAAACCCCTTTTTTATTCCTATTGTCTATATTGTGATTTCTAACTTCAGTTACCAAGTTAATTGCCAGTTGATCACAAGGAACTTATTTGTAGATGAGTACCAGGTCACCCCTAAA
Organism: Protopterus annectens; assembly: GCF_019279795.1. Lineage (NCBI taxonomy): Eukaryota > Metazoa > Chordata > Ceratodontiformes > Protopteridae > Protopterus > Protopterus annectens. The sequence continues at coordinate 466,032,069 of NC_056737.1, read as the reverse complement.
TAACTTATAATTTATGGAAAACAGTGACAATCTTTCTAAACTGTTCATTCAATCCAGCTCCTTAACTTGGGACATTTGTTTTGTAAAGCACCTCTGAATTCTTTCTAACCTTTTCAGCTGAGCCTTATTGTATGAGAAGACCAAATCTTTAATAGCAAATTGCCAATCTCCTATTAAGCTAATGTAGGGTAATTGGGTCTCGGTTGAAATAAAATAATAAATATCTGTCAGGGAAAAGCTATAAGATAAATTCTGCCAAACTCACTCAACAGCATGCTTAGATTGTTTTTGAGAGTGAGGAAATTAAACCTAAAAGCTGCTTGCCTGGAATAACTAAGACTATTTTATAAGGCACCTAATATCTCATGTAAAAATTCAGGATGGTCCTGTATTGGATTCATTTAACTGCTTTATCTAGGCAGGTCAACAAAACTTAACCCATTCTACCATATAACATCTGACACATTAGTCAGTTCAGTGGCACCTTTATTCCAATGGTTTGAAGTTCATAATGTCCTCCCATATCTCTTCAATTAACTAGTGGTCAGACAACTAAAATATCTACTGGAACTGAAATGGCTATATTCTGGACACATTTAAAAAAATCATACTGAAGCCTAAAATATCAGTATCTGCAGAAAACATGCCCCTGCAGTATATAAGGCTAGATACTGTATCTATCTGTCAGTTGTTTACAACAAATAGAAATCTCTGCCTCCATGAGAAATGTAACCCGGACATGCATTGAGTATCAGTCTCTACAGATGTGGTCCGTGTATACGTAATGCAGTTATGCCAAGACTGAAGTTCCTAAAATTATATTTGCATCCTGGTAACTTACACATCATTTTTAATAATATTTATTAGAACTACATTAACCAGGACTTTAATGTGACATTGTTGTCCTGGCGTTTAATATAACTTGATATTTGTTAGGTTGTCAAATCACTGTTCTTGATTTATCAAAAAAGCTTTGACAGTGTCCGTCCCCATCACAGTCAGAGTTGTTTATCTGATATGGACCTTTTAGAAGTTACCATTACATTGCTCTCTGACTACAAAAAGGATGGATTAAATATCTCAGATATAAATATGTAGTTCCTCCCTCCATATCTCTCAACCTGTCAACCCCCTCAAAATCATAGCAGGGGTAACCAAAAATCATAGCAAGGAGTCCAAAATTCTAGCACTTAAATTTTGCCTATGCAAAAATTTGTACTGTCAGGAACAGTAATTAACACATCAGTTGGTACTAAGGAAATATGTAATTCTGCATCTTCAAAGGGCAGACACATTTTTATACACTAAGGTGACAGTTTAAGAATTTTAAAGGATTATTATGTTATAGAATGAAGTCAATGGAGGCAAAATAAACCAACTTGTTGATTACAACAGGAGAAATTACATTTTGTTTAAAACATATGTTTCAGAGGATGAAACTCTTCAAGTTAAAATCTTGCATATATTGCTCAATACTAGAGGTAACATTGAATGATGGCTATCCTCTATGAATCTTCCAACATGTTTGTAACAAGCCAAAACACATCAGCCATGTTATTAGTCTTAGAGAGACTCTGTGCTGTGTATGTTTGCCTTGTGAGGTTTAGGGAAACGTGTACCTGTCCTGAGCTCTTTATCCATTGCCACATCCAGACTTGAAAGAAGATTTGCATGGAAGCATCATTGTCCAAACCCATCACACTAACCTCCTTCAGTGGAATAACCACAAAACGTGCAGACGGTACTAAAAAGTAGTCATTGACATTGGAAATTTAACTGCAGGAAATGTGGGTATTTTTAAATGAATTTGCATCAAGTATTATTTTGTGTGGGCTCACACAGAAACACCCTCCACAACAACAGCGATGCTGTCCTTTTGAGTCTGTGTCTGTTTTAATCAATCAAGGAAGGAGCTATAGCAGTAATCCTCCTTCCAAATACACATTTCACCCCTGTCTGTACAAATCTATTCTTAGAGAGCAGTGCACAGTAAGGTAAGTTACCCAAGTCTTATAAAACTAGATAGGTGCCACTGTCTCAGCTTCTTCATTGGTAAATAACATCTGAAAATAGATCTAATTGGATAGTACCATAACATCACTGCATTGCAGGACATGCTTCACTGACAACATTGAAACATATGCCTTAGTATTTCTTGAAGAGCACACTACCACGCATTTGTGAGCCCCATAACACCACACCTTTCAACTTCTTTGCTCAAGAACCAGGGACAAAGTTTAAAATATTATTCTAATTCACTTAGAAAGTTAATAGAACAATAGATTTTACATCAACATGCATTTTCTGAAGATTAGGAAGTGTGAAACTTTAATGTCTGGCATTATTAACTGGCTGTACTCCATAGTTACTTTCTACTAAACCAGAATTTCTTTTCAGGGACAAGGTAAATTCATGAATGTTCAGCAAATTCATGGACAGCTGAGAACTATGCTTAACCACTTACTAACAAACACAGACATGGCAAACAGGCATCAAGTTATGCCAAAACAATCATAAGGTTAAGTATGATATAGCCAAGAATTATGTTGATACTTTTCTCTAAGTAATAAAGACATGTTAGACTGTGGTTAGGGACATTCTCTGCAGCACCACAAACAGTGATAATATAGTCCTAATTCCTCTTTAAAGCTGGGATAAGACCTCTTATGGAATACTGTACAGCAGCTTGCGTTTATATATGTTCCCAGTTACTTAGATTAAAAAAAAATCAAAACTTTTACATGAAGCAAATTGATGGTGTAAAATATCTAAGTTACAGAAATAGACTGGAACAGTTATCACTGTGCTATATACAGTATTGATGTAAAAAGGCATTTGAGGGCCCTGTAAGTACAGGAAGTGTGAAAAGTAGGAGAATGCTGATTTTGGAGCAGATTTCTACTGGTGTACAGCAGAGAATGCAGCTAAGAGCAGAGTCTGAGTTGCAGGGATTTGCACACCAAGAAAAAGTCAAACTGATAATACACTTTGTTGTGGCATACAGTTTATAGTGGGGAGCAACACAAGGAAGGAAAAGAAAGAGGGTAGAATCCACTTTTACTAAGGTACAAGGAGAATGACCTAAAAGAAGAAAAGACACTCAACAGACATTTACTGATTGCAGAGACAAGAAAACAAAAGACATTTTTAGTTTAGAGTTATTATTTGCAGGGAAGATGAAGAAGGAGCAACAGTGCTACTGTGCCAGTGATTTGGGTGGGGGAGGAGCTACACCTTCCACCTTGAGGCAGGTTTCTGAAGAAAATAATCCTGAGTTAGCAGACATACAAGTATACCAGATAATTGTTAAAAAGGCAGGAGTCAAAGATGACACCTTAATTATAACAAAATGAAGACTGCAGGCAAAGATGGTAAACGACATGCTCCCATTACTTCTTATGCTGTTTTGGTTAAAAGATGATATTTTACATAGCATTAGTAAAAACAGGAAGAAATTCTACATTAATTATTATTGTCAAAACCGTATGGGCCATTAATAGTGCAGCTGGATCATAGTTATATTTGTGAGGACAGCTGCATTTTTACAAAACTAAGGCAGAATTGATAGCCAGATTTTACTGACCAGGAACTCGAAAACATATGTGCATTTGTACAGCATTCCAGAAATAGCCCCCACTCCTGGATGTAAAAGCACCCTTTGTATATATTGCTATGGACATTGTGGGGCAACTGGTAAATTCTAGCAATGGGTATCCGTACGTACTAGTCTTAATGAACTACACCATAAATTTCCAGAATTTCCATTATGCAAAGCTAACAGTAAGACTACTGTAAATGAACTAATACTCCTCTTATTCTGTAGGTATCCAGGGAGAGATACTTAGCGACCGAGGCTCTCCCTTTAAGTCAGGAATACTGCATTGGTTATGCTAGTGCTTTTAAGTCAAGCAAGTGAAGATGTAAGTCTGTGATGTACACACTGATGAAGTAGGGCAGAGGTTTAATAAAGCACTGAAATCCATGCTGAGGAAAGTTGTTAAAGCAAATGGAAAAAAAATAACTGTGACCACTTGTTGCTCTACATACGGTATGCAACTGGAGAAGACTCACAGGCATCATCTGTTTATACCAGCAGCTGAGAACTGCCTGACACTGGTTAGGAAACTTGGGAAGAGGGAAAGGCACCATATAAATGCATGATTGAATGCTATGTTAGTTTACAGGTTAATTTAATGCTGGCAATATCCATAATAAGGGTGAACATATAGACAGCCCAGAAAATGTAAGCTTACGTTCCTAACAAAAATACTTGATTTGGACTGTTTAATCCTGGAGATAAGGTGCAGATTTCTGCCCAAATAGCAAAGGCAATATGAGGTAATACAAAGAATATATGCAGTTAACTAAAAGGTTAGACTTTCAGGTAAGAGAAAGATAGAGTGGGTGTGTACAGAGAAGTTTTCTGAAGCCATCAATCTAAAATGTAAAACTTTCCTTTGAATAAAGATTTTTGTTTGAGCCTTCTCCTACTCAAGTTCTCAAGCAATTTGATGAAAGAAGAAAACTATTCCAAGGCATCACTCAGCTTTTTTAGCCATCC
>NC_056737.1:465997508-466022508 GCF_019279795.1 Protopterus annectens | reverse complement strand
TTCACCCTGACCCTGACGTACCTCATGGTCCCTGTCCCCTCACTACTCCCAAACAGTACTCTGGTGAGCCTTAATGAATAAAATATGATCACCTGCAAATTCATTGTGCACCACTCCAGTGGCAGTAATACCCCCTCCAACAAAGTCTAACACATTTCAAATCCACATACTTCAAGACACCAGCTGATACCCATTCTATACTTTCTCATCTGCACCCACATCATGGATTGCCCCTGTGGGCAGCACATCCCTCGCAACAACATGTCTAAACTGTTGCACCTGCTTTCCACAAGTCTTCCCCAATTATGTCCTCCTCATTCTCACTGGACTAAATGAGCTCTGTGTCTATGGAACAACTAAATGGGTAACCGTAAATTCACGGCAAGGGTTTGACCCAGTCCCTCTTGTACAAGAATAATAAGTACAAATGGGGAAGTAAGGTTGATTTGGCTAGCCTATAAAGGTCCCAGTGCCCTAATTCTAATAACTGCCTATGACCCCATGATTGTTGTGACTCCACCCCACCTACCCCAAACCCCCACCAGCACTGACATGCCTTAATGAGCAGTAAATAAATAAAATTACCTGTAACCTCATTGTGTGCCAGTCCAACAAATGGAACTTCCACTCCAACAGAATCCATTTCCTTAGAGATCCACTTCCTTCAAGCCAGTAGCTGTGCTCACTTAGCACTCCCCCAGGCAGTGATTTGGCAGAAAACTCAGGAATAGACTGAAATTTTGAGGCAAAATCTGGACATTCTGTAAAAATCTGTACTGTTGAAAGGTATGCCTCATTGCTCATCAATGTAGCAATTGAGACATCCACTACAAAACCTGCTTCCACCATCTGGGACTTCACTGGGCAATGCTACAGCAACTGGAATGCCCATCACAACACTACCATCTGAAAAAGAGAGACAAATTAAAATGAATTAGTGAGTATTACACCTTTTACCCATTTATTACACATTATAGCAGTGGCATTCTTCAACTTGGTAATGGAGAGAGAAACAGTCAGTGCAATGAAAATTTTAAACCATCCATACCTTTGTCAGTACAGTAGATCATGGACCCTGCAGCAACTGTGATAAAGGAGTGGCTTTACCTAACATAGCACCCCATAATATTACCAGACCTCAACCAGGTTTCAGAATATACTTCACTGTAATTATTCTTACCTAACTTAAAGTGAAACAAAATACCTATCTGTGAAACAGTGCTGTCCTATTCCAGCAAACTGGTGTTGCATCAACAGAAATCCTCTGAGGGATAGCAGTTCGGAACCAGCTGTCTTTCATCCCAGATAAAGGCTCTGCCCCCTAACTCTTCTGATGGGCATGCAGCCTGTACAGTGAATATCTATATGAACACTCCAGTGCTTGCCAAAAGCCAAAACATATACAGAACATATGGCAGGATTACCAAAAACCCAGACACCCTGCAAACTCTTGGGTAGCCAAGAAGCACACTACTGTAAAACACTGCAGCTGAACAACCCCCAGCTACTACTCTTACAAACTATGGCCAACCCCCATTAGAAAGAATGCTGTCATAGATGTAACAATTGCTGGAATAAAAGTCCCTGAATTATCAAGCCTTCCAAAGGAATGGAGTCACTGCTATGCCTTACCCCTACCACATCACCCAAAACATGTGAAAATCAGTTTAATGCCACTACCACAATGTGCAAGGACACCCCATATTAGGACTTCCAACCCCGGCCCTATCAACCAAAAGGCCAAAGGCATTCTGCAAAAATCTATACAGTGGAGAGGTATGGGATGTTAAGCACCAGCTCTTACAGATCACCCTCCCACCCAGTAGTGTAACCCACCACCCACACTCACAACCCATCCCCACCCCCATAATGGACAGCACCATACCACACACGCTCACAATGACTGTTAGCCACAAGCACCTCCCAGTCATCAGCGCTCTTCTGATCACTAGCAAATGAAAGACCTACCATGATTAAACAATGCCATGTCCACACAAATACTTGTCAAGCCCTTAAAAAGAAATCTAGACAAAACCATAACTAAGCTTAGGGACAATTTACCAAATGCTGCTTTTTATAAGATCAGCAAGTTGACAGAATGAACAGTTTTACCTTATCATGAATCCTGAAAGGCAAGAAGTCTGAAACTGAAATGTCCATCACAATCTTTTTCTAAATCCTTAATGATTTGCCAGTAATTTGCCAGGGATCTCAACTATCTACAACGAGCCAGTCAGGGAGCAGCTTATCGAAATAAATGCTGTAAGTTAGTCCCTGATTCATAACATGCTTAAAGTGTATATTGAACAGAAAATGTAAAGAATTTGTTCTGCCATCTCATTAAGAGACCGTAAGTTAGATCATTATTAATATAATAATGCCCATGCTGAGCACACATCCCAGGAAAAAATACTTCACTGAGAGACCAGGTTGTCTCGGACGTCACTTGCCTTAGCAAGTTCACACCAAAATGTAATTCCTTCCCCAGTTACACTTGCCTAAACCCTTTAAGCCCCTCCCTACCCTTACCTCATTTCCTTCCAGTCATCCCTTATTCCCCTTTTAACCCTTTCAACCCCCCCATCCACTTAATTTCTATTACTATATTTAACCCCACCCGAAGATGTCCCTGGACAAATTTGTTTGTTACCAAACCTCATTTCCTCAATGTAAATGAAACTGTTAAGTCCCTGAAGAGAAAGTGATCTTAGGTGGTAAACTGGAGGTAGTGGTGGAGAGCTGATGATGAGCTTTGAGTCAAAGGAGGCAAAGAAAGTGCTTTAGATGTGTACAATAGCTTTAATGGCTGAGGAAGTGATAGATACCAATAAAACTCATTGCAAAAACACAGTGGTGCTTATTGTGATAAGGAGACACATACACACTTTGTCAAATGATGTCAGCAGTAGTTGTGTACTGTTGACACAAAGGAAAGAAATCAAGGGAGGGCATATTCTGCACTAGAGATGTGAAAATTCACTGCAGATGACTTTCCTGCAACTGAAGATAGACATCCGGAAAGTTTATGACAAATGCTAAGCTTCTTCAGTTGCTAGTTTTGCATTATAATTGTGTGGTGTTTAAGTTAAAGAATAAGGTCAAACCAGATGAGAAAGATATTTAAAACATAATCACTGGCTTGCTATTCTATCCTACTGATCTTTAATAAGTAGAGGATTAGCATGCATCAGTTTCTGATATGTACAAAACATGGTAGCAGATCATACTGGGTTTTATATGAGCTTACATGTTCTGATCCAGGTGCAAATATTGTGAAAGTCATCTTGAAGGCTCTTTTGCTCTTGTTCAACAGACTTCGTTAATAAAAGAAAGAGAGCTGTGTAGGGCCTACCACTGACTCCTGAGAGACCCCTACCTGCAATTTAGCCAGATCTAAGCGGATTCCAGCAAATGCTATTCTGAAAGATTGTTAGATTAATTGAAGAACCAGTTACATGCACGGTGACCAAAACCACAGCACTTTAGCATGGTACACAGAATGGTGTAGTCTACCATTTCCAAAGCTCTGACTAAATCAGCATATAAAATAATTGAGATGACCCTTAGCACTATCCCTGTCAGAATGCAGCAATGAACAAAAAAATTGTGAATGGCAAATACTGGCATGCTAAGCAATGGTCAAGTTGTTTAAAGTACAATGGAGTCATGGTATGGCAGAAATGGGAGTAAGAGCTGGTCTGAAAAAGCAACATTCAACAATAAAGTGTTAAAATTTTAAGAAGTATTACTCTGTAACAGATGTTGCCAATGCTTATTAAACTCTAACCTCTCTATATGCAGCACAACGTACCTGAATATTCAGAATATCTAAAGTAGGAACTTGGATTCTGAGAGGATTTCTTCAGTAGTAGAAAGGGGAGATAAGCTTCACGTTTTGCACTGTCCTTCTGTTTAAGCATTAACTTGCATGTTGCAAAACTAAACAGTAAATGTTTTGTGTAAAACAAACTGAAACTTTTTTTCAATGTTATAACTTTATCCATTTAAGTAATTTTTGTATAAAATGAAGTCAGCAGTATTGTAGCAGTCTTGTTTGGAGTGGAAATTTCATGAGATACTTGTTCTCAATTAAACTGATGTTATAAAATACAATGAATACTTTCAAAAGTATTTTCAGAATCACCAATAAAGTGTATAAATGGAGTTGCTCTTCTTGGTGCAATCCTGTGTGTAGTTCTGTTCTTTTTTTGCAGTACTATAACCTACATTTACTTGATGACTTCATAGCTTTATAAAAGAATAATAGAATAAGGTGTATAGATTTTTTACTCTGAAAATCACAAAATACTCTGGTGAATACAGTATTCCATCATCAAATTGCATATGTTATAATGTAGCTATTTTCATTGAATTCTAAAAAAATGAAAGTGTTACAGTATAACATGGAATTCAGTAACTGATTACTGTATTAACTATAATGTTTTCTTTTCCTTTTTTAGGATTGAATTTCAGTTTGCATACCAAATGCCATTCTTGTACATTTGTACTGGTCTTTGAAATTCACTAATAATCTTCATTCTGTGAAACCAGATGATTTATGAAGACTTCCATCTTAATTTGAAGGTTGTGTCTCTGTCACAGAAAAAAAAATCAAAGGACAACTAACTGCCAATAGCTAAAGTATTTTACTAAAAAGGGGGGGTGCATTTAGCTGTACTGTACACTGCAATGTGCTAAACAAATAATATAGCTTACAGCTCTGTAGTGTACTGCTAAGTGCCATAAAATTAAAAATGTTATATCCCCTGTACCATGTTACTCATATGTGCTAACCATACCCTTACCCCTACCCTTGTCCCTCACTCCAGTCCTACACATTAGGGTGCCATGTAGCGAAAACAATGGAATGCCTTTAAGGGTCATTTACGTATATCCCTTGGGTCTCCATTACTTTTTATTTTATTTTATTTTTACAGGAGGTTTAAGGCACTGTGCAGTGCAGATTCCAGCTTTGCATGGTCTTTCTTGCAGTTTTGTGCTAAATTGTCTTTGTGACTCCTTTTTACTATTCGATACATATGGAATTTGTGATAATTAGCAGTCACACCATGTTATGGGAATCAGGCTTGTATTTTTAAAATTTGCTAAACATTCCACTTATGTTGTATTGATGAGCTTAGAAAAAGGGGAGCAGCATGGCATATCTACAGCTAGTGGGGTTTGGCTTTACTTCCTGAATGCATCAGTAAAGACTTAAAGTAAACATAAATATCTCAGGCATTCAGAAACCATGTAGCTGAGACACTGGTATGACCTTTTTATTTTAATATTATTAGTTTATTAAAATGAGGCTTTTTATCCACTAAGTTTAAGGTATTACACAGTAAATACTCTAGTTTTGCTGGGTGTTTCTTGTGCACACACTATATATACATTTTAATATTTGTCCTTTCTTATGTACCACATACCCTTTTGTGCTTCTTGGCCCAGGCTGAAACTGTAAATGATTTTCACACCAATTTGCTTTCCTGGATAACAAATAATAGGTAATAACAATGAAAATATTAATTAACCTGTGCAATGATATTTCAACTAAATAGAACCATTCAGACATGTTATTAAGGTGGGTACTCGTTGGTGAGTGTAACTGGTACATTATGTTTTGGAGCTTTGGTAAGCACTAGAAGAAGTTAGTAGCCTTCCCTGTCTGGTATTAAGCTCCTCCCTCATCATTAGCATGTCTGCTCTGTTTGCAGTACATCAAGACGTTCCTTGGGTACTGAACTATGCACACTGATTGTTTTACTGCTACTGTTCTCTTTAAGATTGCTTATTAACATAAAGTCATTTAATGTACCAATTTGATGCACTGAGATATGATGCCTTAACTGAAACCCAAATGGAATGCAAATGTTAGCCAAAAGAGTAGCAGAAAAGATCACAAGTGTGCGGCCAACTTTGGCACCCAAACTAGGGCAGAAAGGCAGTTCAACCTATTGTATGACAGACACCCAACAAAGACAGATATGCAACTTACAGGAGGAGGGACAAGCACCCAGCAAGCTGTGCATTAGCAGAGTATCTTTAACTGACTCATGCACCAAAATGCATCTGAGATATTAAAGCAGTGCTGTGGGGCTCCATGGTGTCAGGCAGTCATGGGAAATATGGAATAGGACCAGCGGATAACCCTGAAGGCTGCCTGGATGATAGACTTTTATAGACAGCTCTTGCTTGAAGTGAAATAAATAGGCTAGCTGAATCACAGGCATGTTGATTATATCAGGTAGTGAGTAGAAGAATGACCATGACAAAAAAAAAAAAAATTCTTTATGTATCTGGATTTTTTATTCCAAGGTAGAAAAACAATCTAAATAAAGTTTATATTCTAGCAGGTATTGTAAAAGACTAGGGTTATAAACTGTTAACAAACTGATTCCTATAGACCAGGGTTTCATTATCTCATTTTATTACCTACTGGGCAACTGTAAGTTATTTAATCACACATTGCTCATGGGTCATCCCTGAAGAGAAGATTGTGACTAATGGGCTTGCAAGTTTTAAAAAAATAATCAAATAAAGTAAAAAGTCTAATTGAATCTTCTGTAGAGCAGTTAAACTTTTCATCCTGGAAGAATGACAATCTTTGCCAGCAGTTTTGGTCTCAGATTAGCTACTCTTAGCAACATTTTGTTTTCCCCAAGTTTATGTAGTTCCGGCATTATAATGTACACATCACTGTAATCAGAATAAGCTGTTCTTGTCACACATACCAGTTCACTGAAACGCGTTCCCATCACTTATTAGGGCAATGATCAGAGTGTTCCAGCCCTTTCAGTGGATGACTCTTTTTTTACTTTAATAGCAACTAAATACAACAATGTTGTAAGTCTGCTAAATTTTAACTTATTTTGTTCTATTGATGTGTTTAACATATGTGATTTTTTTTCCATTACTGTTTCAAATTATACTCTTTAACTTTGAATTTTTGCCTCTGCTAATTGACTGTCACTTTGTTTACTTTCCACTTAACATACCATGCAGGATTTAAGTGTGATACACACTACAGTCCTGGTATCAAACAGGCTTATACTTTCTGGCAGAGAATACACATAACAGAAGCAGATCTTGCAAAGCATATGAGTATCAAGAACATTTATAATACTACAACTGGCACTTTAATTACTTTCCGTATGCATATTCAAAATGTTTATTTTCATAATTGCACTTTTCAACAGAATTAGGTATAGATATAGATATAGACATAGATTTAGATACATACTTCAGAAAAACAGGTAGATGCTGAAATCACTTGTGGACTGAACTCCTTACAAGATTCGATCCCTTCTCTTTTTGCTCATGAGTTAACTAATGAAGAGATTTATATGCTATCTTCTTTGAAAAAGGAAATAACATTTTTAATCATAATGACCACATGATGACCAGAACATGGACTGTGATGTGAAATGTGAAATGTGAAATAAGGCTAAGTTACACACTACACAAGGTTTGGAATTTAGGAGAGTTTAATGCACAGTCACACTTCCTGTACCTAAAACATCTGTTCCAGTGTCACAGCACATCTGTGCATCTGTAAAAGGCTGTGTGGTGATTGTTTATCATGGACACATATGCAGAAATTGTCTACAAAAACAAAATATATTTAAAGAATCATACAAAACTATACCACAAAGACTTGTCTGAGTCCATTAATCACAGGTAGCATGTGTCTCCTCCTTTTACTCTGATAACATCCACTTATGCTAAGCAATAAAGAGAAAGAGAATGAAAGAATGAAGGAGACACAAAAATAAAGAAACAAAGAAAGTAAGAAGGGGGAGCTTATACATGCAAACATGACTATATAATTGAACTAGCATTTTAGTTGTCATTAACACTGAACAGGAAGCATACATTGATGAATGCACGTATGTATGCATATATTCTGCTACCTGCCAGTTTCTCTCCCAAAGCACAACAGAGATGTTATTTTGCAAGAGTAAAAAAGGTAAACAAACAGTATGAAGACGCAAGTAATATGCATAAGAAAATAATGGCTTTGTGGTACGAAAGATGCTTCCCTGAATGTGAGTCTATATAAAGTAGTAGATATAGGCGCTGTAGGAGTTGAACAGTGGGTTAGGAATTAGTGGTGTAGATGCTGATTTTCCTAGCAGAGGGAAAAAGTAGGGTTTCTGGTTGACTAGGCCCACTGGTGGACACAACGGAAAGTACAGTCATATCACTTTTTGTAAAAAGTTTGCACATATGAGCTCCTGTGCAGAAATCCCACTGATGTCATTGTAAAACAAGAAAAGTGGGTGGATGTTGAGCCTAGACCAAATGAATAAAAAGCTTCCTCTGCTGCTGGGACAGCACCATATATGGCATTATCCTGTATCACCTCTACTTTGTCAGCAAATAGAAAATAGAAGCGACCACTAAGGACAGACATAAAAAATCTTTGACATCTGCAAATATGTTAAAAAACTACTAATTGAAAGAGTATTGGGTATTACTACTCCCAATGCATCTTTGTTAAAAGATGCCAGACTTACTCAATTTTATGGAAGAAATTAAATGTTATTAGCAATAACACTTATAAAAGTTTTTGAAAAATATTATTATTTTGAATTTCATAAGAATCAAATATGTGCTTCTGTGTAGAGTGCAGACGTATGTGAAGCAAACATTTGGATATTTCTTTATACATCATAAATAAGCAATCTGTGGTTTACGTAAACTGGAAAATTACTGACTTCTCAAGCCAGCTATTCAGTAAGTAAAAAATGCATTTTTATGTTTAGAAGTTTTGCTTCTGATGAAATTGTGTGTAATTGTTAAAAGTTGCATGCTACAGTTGGAAACGTATAACTAATTATTCTTCTATCATGGCATATAAAAAGCCCTTGCAATACCTTTGATCACATTATTCAGGATCAAAGCAATCAAATGAAATCCTCCCACTCATCCAGCTTTACCAGTTTACTTCTTGAGTAACATTTTATTTTATTGTTTCTGTTTCTCACATATGTATGCCTGTTTCTTATTTTCCAGTAAATAACCATATGGTGTGCATTCCATTGATTTCCTGATAGTTCTTGCCTCAGTGTCTGCGTAAATAAATGATGCAGTTACCAACAGCTAAGCATACTTAATGGTCATGAAATACGACAACATCCCACACATCTACAATACTGAAGTGATAAAACACAGCACTGTTTTCAACCCAGTGAAGTTATGTGACACTTACAAACACAGTTACAGTTGTTTGACTGGTCTGCCTGAAGCTCCTTTTCCATCCTTCGCACTTATTTCCCTATGATCCCGTCCCTTTGTTATTATGACTAAATCAAACTGATCATAAAATGTCACAAGAGTTGTATATTATCACTGGGTGCCAGCCACAACGTGTCAGTTTTTCTTAAGATACTGAGACTTTTCGTTATTTGTGAAATCTTTTGTCATTTGATTAATATAAGGCATTCTACCTTGTATCATCTGCTTTGATTTAAAATGTGCCATTTTAACTGAAAAGTTATGTATGTAGGTCCGTACATCCTCCTTTTAAGCAGCATTGCAGCATCTATGGATGCCATGTTTGCAAATGTGGGATCATAAAATTCCTGACAGAAATTGCAAATCACTGAAAAAATATGTTTTGGCAAAATCTCCATGATTATTCTTTTCTTATGGATGGTGTGAGTATACAAGGCTATCAGCACCCATATGCCTGCTGACTGATGCAAACAGCTCCATGGTCTGTGTATTTGGGGGGGGTGGGAATACTCCTCCTGATGGTCATTTTGGAAGGAAAACTCTGTTTTATCTCTACACACAAAAAGTAAGGTTGTTCCTTGAGTAAAATGACCCCAAAGGAAAGAGCAGCATACAACAACACACAAAACTTCAGGGATCATAAACAATGTAGAAGAAAAGCAGTATTAGTTCATAAAATGCAAGTTCTTTATTCGGTAAGCGCTTTCATGGGAATAACTCCCACTTGTTCAGACCATTCAGTAAAATGCATTTCAAGGCAGCCCATTTATTATCACTTTAAGAATGGGAAAAGGTGTGGTTCTGATTTGATTGGTACTAAATTATGCTTTCCTTATATAAATGGGTTGCCTTGAAATGCATTTTATTGACTGATCTGAAGAAGTGGGAGTTATTCCCATGAAAGCGCTTACCGAATAAAGAACTTGCATTTTATGAACTAATATTGCTTTTCTTCTACATTGTTTATGATCCCTGACATTTTCTGTTTTATCTCTGTTTTGAAGAAGCAGCTTTTTACACTAAGTTGACTAGAATAAGTTAGGATAAAAATATTGATGTTTATAGTTTTGCTGAACTGCTACATACCACATCACAGTGATGTCACCTACAGTAATTTACCAACAGATGCATCTGGTGGCAGGTGACTTACCCTAGACAGTCATGATATCATATGTTCAAAGGATGAACACACACAAAAGCATGGATCTCACCATACCCAATAGAACCAAGATGCTCTCCTCCAAAAAAATGAAGCCAATCTGGTGGTCCCCTGCCATAAACAAACTCTACAACAGAAGGAGGAAACTGATGCAGAATAAGGTAAAGTCCCAGGACTGGAAAAACTCCCTTATCAGCTTCAACAAAAAGTTGAAATCCCTCATCAAATCCTCTAAAGCTAGCTATGAAAGCAGAATTGCAGCAGCTAGTAAAGACAAAAACAGGCCTTCTATAGTTATGTAAAAAATCTCCACATCAATACCCAGATTTACTCTGAGCTACTGCACAATGGTACCGCCTATATCAAGCCAACAGATATTGCCAGTATACTGGCCGACAGATTCAGTGCCAACTTTACCCCTCTCTCCCCCCAAAGGACGAATCACAATACCAGTAGATTGCCAGGTACCCAGTATTACTGCTGCACAGGTTGAAACAGCACTGTCCATGGCCAACAATACAGCTTCTATGGGACCTGACAATATCCCTGATTGTGTTCTACATGAACTACAGAGTGAACTGGCACCTCACCTGTGTGCCCTGTTCAACCACAGCCTCACCTCAGGCTTGGTCACTACCGAATGGCGCACAGCTACAGTCATCACTCTCCACAAAGGAGGGGCGACTACAGACCCTGGGAACTATCGCCCCATTAGCCTGATGAGCCTGATATGCAAAGCTATGGAACGCATCATCATGGACCTAATAAACAATGATATAGGGAATCTCCAAACTCTGGATCCCACACAGTTTGGTTTTGTGAAGTGTAGATCATGCCTCCTAAGCTTGGTCGACTTCTTTTCGTCAGTTACCAAAGCTGTGGATGAAGGTAAGGTGGTTCATACAACCTACCTTGATCTGGCCAAAGCTTTTGATACCATTCCCCACTCAGGAATCATAGAAAACTCACTAAGCTAAGCATCAGCCCCTATATCACTAGGTGGGTTTCAAACTGGCTCACACATAGAACCCACAGTGTGAAAGTAGCTGACTCCAAGTCAGACTGCTGACTAGTCACGAGTAGAGTCCCACAGGGTTTGGTCCTGGGTCCTCTCCTATTTGGTATCTACTTCTCTGAAGTCCAGGCCAACACGAAGGGACTCTGACTGACAAAGTTCGTAGATGATTGCAAGTTGGAAGCTATTATTAACCCCCCAAGTGATGGTGATAGCCTGCAGAATGGCCTCACTGAGGCCAACAACTAGTGTCAGAACCATGGCCTTAAGCACAATGCCAAAAAATGTGTCATCATCCCCTCTGGAAAAAAACAAGTTCCCATGAATTACCACATTGATGGTAGTCCACTGAACACAGAAGGCGTTATAAGAGATCTGGTAACACAGGTTGACAGCAACCTCTCTTTTGATCACCACATTGCCACTGTGGTCATAAAGTTCTTCTATGTGGCACATCTCATTACCAAGGGTTTTGCATCCAGGAAGAAAGAGGTCATTGTCTCCCTCTACTCTTCCCACATTAGGCCAATCATCGAGTACAATGCCCCATTTGGCATGTACCTCACTGGACACCTCCAACAATGGGAGAGGCCGCAAAAGTATCTCACAAAGAGGATCCTAGGCCTTAAACACTTGTCCTATATGGACAGACTCAAAAAACTCCAACTATTCTGTCATATCACCTACTTAGAGGTGATCTCTGCTTGACTTACAAAGCCATGTCTGACCCAGCTCTGTTAGAAATACTACATTTAAAGAAATCCCAATCCCTCTGCACTACACGTTCCAGAGACCTCAACCTCATTACTGCAATCAACAGAACATGCTGGAGAGACAGGTTCATAACCCAGAGACTACCCATGCTATGGAATAGACTTCCCATACATGTCAAGCAGAGAACCTCACTGGCCCTCTTCAAGAGAAATCTTGATGAGTGGATGGGAAACAGAAAATTCACCCCGAGGATAACTCCAGTGGCTTGACTCGACAGAGACACTGGGAACTAAGGTCAGGTGGTACAATGCCAGGGTAATCCTATGTCTGGCTTGTAAAGGCCTCAGGGCCATTAGCCTAGTACACACCTATGAACCTATATGCAAAGATGAAAGAAATAAACAGAAAGAGGAAGACTCCCTGTCATTTCACATAATGTGTTAAGTGCCTGATAAGTGCAAAGTCCTTTCATTATCAAAAATAAACAAAAAATGATTTATAAGAAAACACATCCCTTTAATTCTGGACAGTATACTAAACATTTAAAATTGAAGGACTCAGAAACAGTGTCACAGCTGCTTATTCTCACAATTTCTGAAAACTGCCTCAATAACAAATATCCTTTAAGCCATTTGAAATTTAGCTCTTCTGAACTTACATTTTTGGGACAAACCCTTGAACAATGAAGAAGACAAACAATAAATTGTCAAGAATGTACATATGTATCATTGAGAACTTCAATGAAAACCACTTAGAAATAACAATTCTGAAACTTGATAGAAAAAGCATATCTTAATATAGATCCTTATCTAGGTTTTCACTAGTTTAGCAGTTAAACATCCCCCGGGATTCAGTACGCTTCCATGCAGGAATAGCTTATTCCTGCACGGAAATGACCATTTAAGAGCAGCATGGCAGTACACCATGCATATTTATGACAGCATGCTGCCTCTGCTCCTAAATGGACACAGAGAGTGGACAAGTGTAGGGGGTGTGTATGAGAGCAGAGCTCTCACAATATACACGCCCCTGCACTCAAGAATTCCCATTTGGCCATTACAATGAGAGAGAATGCTTATAGGGGGATGTAGGGTTGCCAGCTTTTCAAATGCCCAAAGTGGGACATTTTTGGTACAAATGTCAGATCTGGCAGGCCAAAACATACCCAAGGCCAGTACAAAGGACAGGACTTCACTTCTTTGCCTAAATAAAAACTTATTCTTATAGCATTTTAGTTGCTTATTCTGTTTCGTATAACATTTAGGTGTTTCAGATCCAGAATAACTGTTTTATGCAACTATTACATAAAATATAGGAAATAATTTTGTCCTAATATCTCAGGACATTTAGTGCCCAATTGGCATAAGCAACACCATAAGCTCCACACAGTATTCCACGTTACAAATTCTTTATTACTTCACAAAACTTTAGTGCTTTCATCCCTTGTATAACACTCTGGGACTTCTTCAGAATTTCAGAAGAAGGAGTTCTGAAGAAGTCCCAGAGTGTTATACAAGGGATGAAAGAACTAAACTTTTGTGAAGGAATAAAGAATTTGTAACATGGAATACTGTGTGGAGCTTATGGTGTTGCTTATGCCAATTGGCCACTACTTGCTTTGATTATTGGTTTTCCATTAATGCTCATTACAACCAGTGTTTGTTACATCTGAGGACATTTGCCATTTTAACAAGTTTTTTGCAGGACACAACTGCCCAAAAAGGGACTGTCCCTCACAAAGTGGGACAGGTGGTAACCCTAGGGGGGTGCCACATCTTCAAATACCCAAAGTGGGGCTGTTAGTGTACAAACATGATATGTTGCAGGACAAAACACACCCACAGCCATTGCAAAGGCCAAAGCCCCACTTCAAAGGAAAACCCTAAGCTCATAGCAACTGAAAAATGCTAGGATGTCTGTCAAATGTGCAGATGCATGCAGAAATCCACAGCAATAAGTGAAACCTGTCCCTTCCTAGAGAAAATGACACTAGATTTATTTTTTTATCAAACAGATTAAATTTAACCGTAGCTGCACGGGTTTGCCCATTGCTTACCTATGCATACTGTATCTTAAATGGCACAAGAAGGTAAATAGCAAGATACATTCAGTAGAAGCAATACTGCAATAGTGTAGTGGTCAGAGCATTCACTTTGCGAGCAGTCATTCCCAGTTTGATCCGCACTGTAATAAATTCCATTTTACATATGAAAGCAATTTATGAACATTTTGTTTGCTGTATAACCTACTAAATAACATATATGTGTGAACTGAAGTACTGCATTAAGTGCAGATGTGAGGTGTCATTGTAATAATGTGGTAAAACCACAGATAAACACAAGTGCCCCATACGGTTCATGTACACATGAATCAGGGATGCTAAACAAAATTGTAATGTGTAATGAATGATAAATCCATGTCATACAGCAAATAGTGTAAAAAATGTATAAAGTGTCCAAATCTACCACTTTCCCAAGACCCATGTTTCATTTCTTTCTAAATTAGTGTGGGGGTAAGCGGGGGTAAGCACTTTTAAGCAGTAGTAAGCAGGTTTAAGCCTGTTTGTGTGGGGGTAAGTAATGCCTACATAGAATAAGCAATTTAGAGGGTGAGTGTAAGAAAATGTAACTAGAAGTTAGCATTGCTTACCATCATTCAAACCCACTTACAACTGCTTAAAAGTGCCTTAATTACTCTGTATCCAACAGGCCCTGTTCTGTCCAGTAACAAAATAAACAGTCCTTGCAGGTCTTGAACCCAGGACCCTGTACACTATAGTCATAGCAGTTAACAGTAAGCCATCACAGCTCTACATTAAATGGAGGTATACCCAAACAGATCCTCACTATAGCAAAATCACAATTTACATGTGAAATAAATCTATAAACAGTTTTTTGTTCTATAACCTACTAAATAACATATATATGTGAACTGGAGTACTGCATTAAGTCCATATGTGAGGTGCCATTGTAATAAAGTGGTGAAATCCCCCAATAAACACAAGTACCCCATACAGTGTATGTACACATGAATCACAGATACTAAACAAATATATAACATGTAATGAATGATAAATCAATACCAAACAGCAAATAGTGTGTAAATTTCAAAATAAGCAATGCTAAGCATTGCACACCTCTGCTTACCAGGAGTAAGCAATACATAGCCCAGCTAAATCAATTTTCCCATTGGTATGTCCCTTTAAGCAATGCCAGCCTTAGGTAAGCAGGTTTGCCCATAGCTTAGCATTTTCAAAACTGTCCAATCATGGCAAAGTGCAGAAAACTGGCCCTATTTAAACCCCACAGGTGGGAATATATCTCATAACTGGTTGCAGCTTCCTCCTGTTTGCACAATGGCTGGTGTCGGGGAAAGATCAAGCTTCTGAACACAGTGCTGGGGCATCCAGGAGTCCAAGGTCATGGCAGGACTCTTGGTAAAAGACCATGAAGAGAGACTGCTACAGGGCCAGTAACAGGGTTCCCAATATAAAGCAGAAGCCTGGGACCGTCTCGCCTGTGACCTCACCAGTGCCACTGGCATCCCATGAACTGGTGAGCAGGTCAGGCATCACTATGCTGACCTAAAATGGAGGAAAAGGGAGCTCTTGGATCAGTGGAAACAAAAAGCTAGGCAGGGTGATGTCCCAGAAGTGTGTAAGTACTCATTCTACTAACTGTTTAATAATTTGCAGCTCGTGTATATTATGGATATGTATGGCTAAATATTCCTCTTATGTCCCTGACGGCAGCAGCGGAGTGAGCTGTGAATCAGGAAGTCCATGCATGTAGGCTGCAAAGGCTGCATCGTGAGGCAGGTTAGTAATAATCCTGCATGTACTATCATAAGAAATAAATCTAAAAATAGTAGAAAGTTGTCAGTATAAAGCCTGCATTGTGTATGGGATGTACTGAATAAACCAGACAATATGGCAGGAAGAGTCTCGTATAGGTTGAATGTAAATAAAATGGTAACAGCCTGGCAATAAAGGTCTAACTCCTGGACTGCTTGTGTTTACTCTGGTATCATATGGTAATGTAGTCTTGCATTCTCTTGATAGTATTGTTGTATTAAGCATTGTTACCCACACCATGCTACATAAATAAAATGTGTAGGAATGTCTGTATACGACTGTTGTAATCACAAGGCCATATTGTACAACTGAGGAAGGCTTAGACAGAAAACAGTGAAAAGATACACAACAAAATCAAAATAGCACACTCAAATGAGAAGTAAACTGTTGTATCTTTAACACACCCAGCCATGGTTCGAAACCTGGGAGTGGTAGCTGTATGCAGAATCATACCCCTCAACTGTACAGATTTTGTCAGAAAGTTCAGATAATTGGCTTAAATTTCCTGCCTGTCACCCTGTCCCCCAGGCAAATCAGTGGGATGATCCCAGAAGTTTAGGCAGCAAATAATGACATACAACTGATTGTCATATATCATAACCATCAGAACTATATCTATAAGAACAAACCTGTTACTCTAGCAACTCACCAAAATGTTATGAGAGTAATATGCAAAGTATGTCCCATCTCTACCCTCATGTTGTGAAGCTATGAACAGAGTGTGTGCAGTTACACAGTGAGACGTATGTGCATAATAACAATGTGGAATCTGGTAATATGTGTGGCAACATTCAGGTAGTGTTAACAAACATTCCCTCCACAAGTATGTCAGATAAGAAAACTGTGCCTGGAAATAAAAGACTGAAATCCTGGACTGGTACTGTTTAGTCTGGTATTGTGTGGCACTGTTAGTGTTGCAGTTTGTCTGAATATTAATGTATTACTCATCACTGTCACCCACACTGTGCTACATAATAAAACTATCTAGGAATCCCTGTATAAGACTGTTGTAATTACAAGGTCAGATTGTAAAATCATGGGAGACTTATTGACAGAAATCAGTGAAGAGATACACAGCAATATCTAAATAGCACACTCAATTGTGATGTACACTGTTTTATTTTTAGCAGACACAGCCACGATTCAAATCCTGGGAGTAGTAGTAAGCTGCATGCAGAATCATACCCCTCAACTGTACAGATTTGTTCAGAATGTCCAGATAATTGGCCCATATCCGCTGCCTGTTACCCTGTCCCCCTGGCAGATCAGTGTGATGATCTTTCATATTTAGGTGGCTTTTAATGACATATAAGTGAGTGTCAGACCTGCAAATATTCAGAAAATGTATATGAAAACAAACCTGTCATTGTAGCAATTCACCAAAGGTTTATGAGTGCAATTCTCAAAATATGTCCCAGTTCCACCTGCATGTTGTCAAGCTTGACCAGAGTGTGTTCAATAAGAGATTGAGATGTATGTGCATAGCATCAAACTGGAATCTGGGAATATGCATACAAATAGTCAGGTAGTGTTAACAAACAATACCTTGACAGGTATACCAGGTAAGAGGTGTATACTGCAGGTGAAACACAGTTCACGTATATAGTTGTCTACAAACATACCACTGTCCAAACTAAGGACATAGGGTAGTGTAATAATACCTGTAAAGTACAGATTACAGCAGTGAATAAGAAAGTAGTGAGAACTACAGGGATATACAAGTTGTTAATTGACATCACCCCCCCACACCATATCTGCAACAATAATCTAAATACACAACTCAGTGGGTATGTGTACAATTAAATCTATTGTTGGGGCATATGTCTTATTGTTTTATAAATATTAAAATATGTTTCTATGCATGTGCCATGTTGAAATACTCCCACATTGGTAGCATGCTGCCATCAATGTAACCAGCATGCTGTTGTAATGGCCATTGTGGTTCCATATATGCATGTGTTCTGTTTGCTATGCATCTTAGGTTCATAGGTTCATAGGTGGGTACTAGGCTATCTGCCTAAAGGCATTTATAAGCCTAACCGGAATGTGTTGCCTTTCGCCACCCCCTTAGATTAGTTCCCTGTGCCTCTGTCCAGCAGAGCCATTGAAGTGATTCCTGGGGTAAACTTTCTGTTTCCCATCCACTCGTCAAGGTTTCTCTTTAAGAGGATTAGCGAGGAGCTCTGCCTAATGTAGATTGGAATCTTGTTCCAGAGCATGGGAAGTCTCCGGGACAGGAATCTATCCCTCCAGCATGATCTATTTATTGTTGTGGTGAGGTTTAGATCCCTGGAGCATGTGGTTCGAGGGGATATGGTTTTCTTTAGGTGGAGCATGTCCATCAATTCTGGGTTGGACATGGCCTTGTATGTCAGGCAGATATCACCTCTGAGTAGGTGGTATGCAACCGAGTACAGCTGGAGTTTCTTCAGTCAAGCTGCATAGGGCATCTGTTTGAGGCCAGTGATCCTCTTGGTGAGGTACTTCTGTGCTCTTTCCAGTTGTTGCAGGTGTCTTGTAAGGTACATCCCAAATGGGACATTGTACTCTATGATGGGTTTGATGAGTGATGCATAGAGGGGCCCAATGACCTCTTTTGATCTGGATGCAAACCCTTTTGTGATTATGTGGGCCACATAGAAGGATTTTCTAACACTTTTGCAATGTAATTATCAAAGGAGAAGTTACTATCTACTTGGGTCCCCAGATCCCTTATTATGTCTTCTGTATTTAGGGGGCTACCACCTATGTGGTAGTTTGTGGGTATTTTGTTTTTTTTCCAAAGGGGATGACTATGTAATTTTTGGCATTTAGCTTGAGGCCATGGTTTTGACACCAGGTGTCTGTCTCAGTAAGACTTTTTTGGATGATGTCTGTGTCAGCCGGAGAGTCAGTTATAGCCCCTAGTTTGCAGTCATCTGCGAACTTGGTCAGCCATAGTCCTCCTGTGCTTGCCTGTACCTCTGAGAAGTATATGCCGAACAGGAGGGGTCCTAGGACTGAACCCTGGGGAATGCCACTTGTAACCTGTTTAGAGTCAGACCTAGCTCCTGCAACTCTTACCATGTGGGTTCTGTCCATGAGCCAGTTGGCAACCCATCTCATGATGTAGGGGTTTATGTTCAGGCTGGTGAGCATGTCTATAATACCTGAGTGGGGAATGGTGTTGAAGGCCTTTGCAAGGTTTACGTAGGCTGTGAGGACCACCTTTCCCTCATCTATAGCCTTGGTAACTGTCTCAAAGAAGTCCACCAGGTTTAGGAGGAATGATCTGCCCTTAACAAAGCCAAACTGGGTAGGGACCAGTGTTTGGAGGTTTCCAATGTCTCTGTTAATGAGATCCATGATGATGTGCTCCATAGCTTTGCAGACCAAGCCAGTCAGTCTTATAGAGTGATAGTTCCCAGGGTCGGTTGTGGCTCCACCTTTGTGGAGTGGAATAACTGTTGCTGTGCGCCACTCTGTGGGCATGTAGCCTGTGGAGAGGCTGAGTTTAAACAGGGTGTTTAGGTAAGGGGTTAGTTCATCTTTGAGCTCATGTAGGACACAGCCTGGGACACTGTCCAGTCCCATTGATGCTGTGTTTTTGGCTTTGGAGAGGGCTGTTTTAACCTGAGTGTCTGCAATTTCAGGGACACTACATTCTTCTGGTATAGTTATGAGCCCTTTTGGGGGTGAGTGGGGGGTGAAGTTTGCACTGAACCTATCTGCCAGGATGTTGGCTATATTGGTCGGTTCAGTGTATTTTGTGCCATTCTGCACTAACTCTGAGCAGATCTGAGAATTGCCACTTAGATTCTTGACATAGCTAAAGAATGCCTTGTGGTTATCTTTGGAGTCCATGGCAATTTTACTTTCGAAGCTAGCCTTGGATGATTTTATGAGGGAATGTAGTTTCTTGCTGATGCTGATCAGGGATGTCTTCCCTTCTTGGGATTTTACTCTTTTTCTGTACCAATGTCCTCCTTCTATTGTATAGCTTGTTTATGGCAGGGGTCCACCAGACTGGTTTCCTTTTCTTGGATGAGGGAGTCTTGGTTTTGTTTGGGATAGCATAATCCGTGCATTCTTCTAGGTGCCCTTAGAGTGCATTAGTAAAGGATTTTGCAGCTTGGACAGCATTATCCTTTACCATGGGGGCTTTGAAATGTACCACCTTGGTCTTAAGTAATCTGAAGTTTGCTTTTGAAAAGTTTTTCACTGTGGTTTCTTTGACCGGAGGTGGTGGCGGAATGTGGATGTCCAGAGTGATTAGTTTATGATCAGATCTAATCAGCGAGGGGTTGACCTCCGTTATGGAACACCGGTCACCCATGTTGGTGATGACCAGGTCCAATATGTTGTCACCTCTGGTGGGGGTGTTGACTAGTTGATCCAGGGCATCTGAGTTTATAAATTCTATGGAATGTTGGGCAAGGGAGTTTGTACTTGAGTAGTTCTCCCAGTTAATGTTTGGGTAATTGAAATCACCCAATATCAGGGTGTTTGGTAGGACCTTTATGTTTCCCAATGTTTCCAGGAATGCGGAGTGGGGGTCTTGAAACATTGTTGGTGATCTGTAGCATGCTATAATTTGAATAGCAGTTTTGCCCATTGTTAGTTGCGCGTGGATGATCTCTGAAGCATTGTGCTGTGCCACTAACCTGGAGGTGTGGATATCTTTGATGAATATGGATACTCCCCCGCCTTTTGTATTTTGGTCTGGGTTTTGTGGCCAAAATGTATGGTATGAGTTGTAGCCTGGTAGTGCTAGGGTGCTCTCTGGAGCCTTAAACCAGGTTTCTGTTACTGCACATATATTGATTTTCTCCATCCTGTGGAGTGCCTCGAGTGCGTGCATTATGAGGTTTAGACTTCTGGTATTGAGTAGCATTACCCTCAGTTTTTTGTTACTTGTGCTATTTACTGCGGTGGGTTTGTCTTTTGAGCCTTGCCTAAAAAGGCACTATGAGGTGGCAAGAGCCTTGGACAGTATTCGAAAGCCTAAGGGTGACAGGTGCAAGCCATCTCTAGCGAAGCAACGTGGCTTGTTGAGCATGTCATCCGAGGCTAACAGGCACAGGATCCCCTTTGAATGACACCAGAAGCTTAGCCAGTTGTTGAAATTGATAATTTTTTCTCTATACCGTGGTATCATTCTTGGTGAGGGCAGGATGCTACTCAGGGTCAGGGTCATACCAGACTGGGCTACATGATCAGAGAGCTCCTCCATGTCTCTTTTCATGTAGTCCAGGGAGGTACGGCTCAGGTCATTCACACCAACATGGACAATGTCAGAGTCATATTTGTACTTGTTCTGAAGTGACCTGAGTGCTTGTGTTATGTGGTGGATCCTGCCATCCAACAGGCAGCTAACAATAACCTTCTCCTTGTTCAGCCTAGTGAGTGGGACGTCAGTGTGCCTGACTATAGAGTCACCTATTACTAGTGTGTTGGATATGTTATTTTGCCTTAAGGGCTGTGATTGTTTGGCACACTGGTTTTGTGAAGTATGTGTTTCATGGTTTGAGTTGGGCGGTGGAGGTTGCTTGGATGTTTGCTTTGGATACCTCTGTTGCTTCTGCAGATTTTTATTTAGAGCCTTCGAGTATGTTTTCATGTATTTATGTGTGTTTTTTGCTGGTGCTGGTTTCATAGGTCTATGTGAGACTGGTGGTGTGATGCAAGTAATTTCCTTCTCCTTTTGACTGCCTGGTCCAGTCTTGGGTTGAGAGAGCTTAGCCTCCAGTTTGGCTGTATAATTACATCTCTTGCATGTATTAGTGTTTGTTGGAAGGAGGGGAGGGTTGTCTGTGTACATGAGGCAATTGTAACATTGCCTCAAAATGCCCAGATTCACCAGTTGGACCAGAGAGTACACCTGAAACTGCCTTTTTGGACATGCCTGAATAGGTACAGTGAACTGTTTTACTGATTGGCTGGTAAGGTCGAATAGAGAACCTTGTCTTTCTCTACAGTATAAGGGAGTCTAGTGCTAAGGTTTATTAGTGCTTGCTATGAGTTTTGGGCAAGTGCCGGTATGAGAAGTTAATGGTTTGAGTGCTTAAGTTGAATGTTTGTCTAGTTCCAAGGGAAAAATTGAAGAGTAGACTTTATGGAGCCGGTAATAGTTAAACCCTAGCTAACTGGCGCTGCCCAGCCAGCAAAACCGTGCAAATGTGGGTTTTATAGCAGGGAAATGAAAGAGATAGAAATTAGCCCAAAATGGCCAATAAACTACTAGTTTCTGGGCTGAAACCACTCCTACAGGGACAGATAGGCTGCTCAGAGCTCCCTCTCTCACAGTGAACAGAGAAACTTCCTTCTATCCAAGTAAGATATGGGCAAACACAGAAACTTGTAACAGCCCTGAATTCAGCACTAACCTGAAAACTGAACTATACTACCTTAGAAAGGTGGGAAAACAAGTATTTTTTTTTGTTTTTTTCAGAAAATAAAGCAGATACAATCAAAAAAACACTTTAAATGCACAGAAATGGCTATCACACTTGAGTGTGTAGCCTACAATATGTAGCTGAAACAAGCTTTTTAAATCACAGAAAGTCTAGAAAATCGTCGTTTTAGACGGAATTAGCTAAAGGCAGCAAGAAAATGCGGAAAAATGATACTTAACCACTCCAAAGTCTCTCTCTTGTCTCTCTGCTGCTGTAGAACTCTGCAGGGCACCAGGCATGTTCCATATCTGGTGTTTTGGGTTAATGTAAATATCAATCCATGCTGTTATACCTAATCCTGGAATGTGTTGACTATTACTATCCCACATATGTTTTAAAATTGCAACACCACATCAAGTTTGGGAAGGATGGTCCCAGCGGACCCACCTCTTCCACCTCATCTGGCTGTGGCACCAGCATGTCTGGGGCCCACCGTGAGACCTCCTCATCTGCTGGTTCTGTGCCACCTTTGGGTGGAACCACCTCAGGGATAGGGCTCGCCCCCTCCCCGGGAGCGGGCGCAGACAGGAAATGGTCACCCGTCTTCATTTTCGATGTCTGGTGCGTAGCGAGCTCCACAGGGAGTTTGGAAATCAGCTATGTCAGCTTGAGGGCCGCATGCTGCATTTAGAGGGTCAGCCTGCCACTCCTACCCAGCCACCAGCACAACCACCTTCGGGACTGTGCAGGTGCAGTGGTGATTGCCCATGGGTTGAGACCTAAGTCCCACTGTTTCCATTTGGGGGTTCATGGGCTTCTGACTTCCAAACACCCCTCCCCATCCAAGGTGCTTACCCCCACATGTGTCATATACCGCCACTGCATGCTGTCTTGTCTGTCTTGTCTGTCATCCTACCCAACCTACCTCCTCAAATATACCTATTATCCTTCCCCAACATCCCACTCTCATCTTAAAAAAAAAGAAAAAAGGGCAATCAGTACCCAAAAAAAATCTCGCCCCATACATAGCTGTCCATTTTGCACACGTGTCCACTAGACACATATAATCTGGTCTAATTGGCTTCACAATATATTATTGTTGTCCTCACCCCTCCCTTAGGGGTTTGAGTGTCAAATCTACCTCCAAATTCAGTGTATATGCACAGCTGTTGCTGTACAAGAAATGGGCAGCTATGGACCTTCCCTACACCCATTCTGACATCCCTAGCTATTTTCCCTACTGTCTTTTCCTCTTTGTGCCCCTTTTTCATGACTTTCCTATCACCCCTTTTTCTTTACTTTTAAAGAAATTAGCACAGAGGTAAGCAGGAGTAAGCATTTTTAAGCAGCAGTAAGTGGGTTTAAGCCTGTTTGTGTGGGGGTAAGCAATGCCTACACAGGTTAAGCAGTTTAGAAGCTAACTGACTGTAAGAATATTTAACTGGAAGTTAGCATTGCTTACCATCACGCAAACCCACTTACAACTGCTTAAAAGTGGCTTAATCACTCTGTATCTAACAGCCCTTGTTACGCCCAGCAGCAAAATAATCAGCCTTTGCAAGTCTCGGACCTAGGACTCTATATACCATAGCCAAAGTAATTTACCACTCAGTCATGCAAGATATAAATAACTGTGGTGTTTTCTCAAACATATCTTCCAGCACAGTCATTCAACAGTAGAGGAAATGTATTTATATATGTAGATGTATGTATGTATATATATATATATACATATATATATATATATATATATATATATATATATATACATATATATATATGTGTGTGTGTGTATATATATATATATATATATATGTGTGTATATATATATATATATATATATATATATATATATATATATATATATCTGATATATATATATGTAAACATACTTATATATATAGTATATATATATATATATATATATATATATATATATATATATATATATATATACATACATATATATATATATATATATATATATATATATATATATGTATATATAAGAGAACACAACAAATACATATATGACCAAAGGCACTGTTAATGGGGGTGAGGGGGCCCAATTTCAGTACCTATTGTAACTAGTAATATCATCCCCTCCTCCACAGCCAAACAGATCTGCCTTGCAACACAATACCAACACATGCAAGTCTCATACAAAGGACCCTACACAACATAGCCACAAGAAGTTAACAGTAATCCATCTCACCTGTACGATGTCAGGATGGTATCAATAAGATATGTTGCACAGTTTGTCTACCATAGGGAAAATGCAATGTGGAGGCAGTAAACATTCCAATGATACATATACACACACGGTTTCCCTTCATAATATCGAATTACTGAATGCTCGAAATTCAGTAACTCAAAATTATAAAGTCGAACTAACAAAAGTCTCGAAACCCACAAGCGTGAAAACAAAGAACCCCGAACATACAGAACACATACACCACACAACACACACACATACAACCCACATAACATAAACTACAAGCCCTACACTACATGTACGCAGGGGGGCAAGCCCCCATGCATCCCCCACACCACCCTACTTATATATTCTAACTCCGATATTGCATTAATACACACAAAAAAAACACCTCACAGACATTGTAAACTGGCTCACACACACAAACACA
>NC_056737.1:465967508-465992508 GCF_019279795.1 Protopterus annectens | reverse complement strand
GTGGGGGGGGCAGAGATGTGTACTAACAACTATTATATCCTTGCAGTGTGAGGTCCTCAGACCTGTTTCCCCTCTTTATATCTTTCAGGCACAATGTCTCAGGTGAGACTTCTGATTTACACACCCCAGGAGAATGATAGCATCATCACATACCTGATTCAGCACTACCACACCCTCTTAGAGCATACAACCCATGATCTGCAGGAGCGGACTACCTTACGGAACGATCTTGTCCACAGGGTAAATGATGTCGGCCTGCATAACCGCAGTTATGAGCAGGTCCGACATCAGTACACTGATCTACTCTGCCATGCCCATCGGCATGCTGCTGCAGTTAGGAGGGACCAGCTTGCCACAGTGGGGGGGGGGGGTCATGCCATCCAGCCCCCCTGACACCTGCCCACCCGCAAACACAAGACCCAGCGGAGACCATAGTGGAGGTGGGTGCTACCCACACAATGGCTGAGGAGTGTGCAGGTAAGGCCACAGGGCACATCAATAGACCACTGTTGCATATTCATCTGCATCTGTAGAGTTTAATCAGGCAATTATGTCTTATTAGTTAGTTAATGTATTGTATGCTTTTGGAGCTTATCTCCCCAAGCCTCCACTGAAAATGAACATTGATCCAGTCAGACTATCCCGGTCAACAAATGTAAAATAAAATAAATAAATAAATAAATAAAATAAATATGTGAGATGAAATATATATAGTCTGTTGCTGCATTGTAGTAATAAACAGATATGCAGCATAATCTGTAGTATTGTGGATTTGTACTGTTAATGTACTGTAATGGTGCTCCCACCCTGTACCAGTGCCACAGGTGTGGCTACTGACATCACATCTCTCACACAACTATGTAGGTCCCTCTGGTATACCTTTGGGGCAGCAGCCTGTAGCTGGTGAGTATGGTGCTTGTTCAGGTTTTCCAATACACCAGTCATGTTATGGCCATGGTATATTCCATGCACACATTTAACACACCTACCCATAATGCATGCTGTACATGCTCACTTATTGTTGCTGTTAACTGCACTGCATCACAGTGGTCACCATGGTGGCATATCTGAAGGGTATGTAAGAGTCCTACAATATAACTAACAACCTGTCATTGTAAGATGTGTGCACAGATGTGAGCATAATGGTGGGACAAATGACCTACAGTAGGGACATGGCATCACCCTTATACAGTGCTACAACAGTGTATATACCACTATTACAATGGCAACTGTTACACATGAATTCATGGGAAAGAGTAGTGGAAGCTAGGTTAAGAAGGGAGGTGATGATTAGAGATCAGCAGTATGGCTTCATGCCAGGAAAGAGCACTACAGATGTGATGTTTGCTCTGAGAGTGTTGATGGAGAAGTACAGAGAAGGTCAGAAGGAGTTGCAGTGTGTCTTTGTGGACTTAGAGAAAGCATATGACAGGGTGCCTAGAGAGGAGTTGTGGTATTATATGAGGAAGTTGGGAGTGTCAGAGAAGTATGTAAGAGTGGTACTGGATATGTACGAGGGTAGTGTAATAGTGGTGAGGTCTGCGGTGGGAGGGACAGATGCGTTTAAGGTGGAGGTGGGATTA
Organism: Protopterus annectens; assembly: GCF_019279795.1. Lineage (NCBI taxonomy): Eukaryota > Metazoa > Chordata > Ceratodontiformes > Protopteridae > Protopterus > Protopterus annectens. The sequence continues at coordinate 465,990,925 of NC_056737.1, read as the reverse complement.
CATCAAGGATCAGCTCTGAGCCCTTTCTTATTTGCAATGGTGATGGACAGGTTGATAGACGAGATCAGACAGGAGTCCTCGTGGACTATGATGTTTGCAGATGACATTGTGATCTGTAGTGAGAGTAGGGAACAGGTGGAGGAGACCCTGGAGAGGTGGAGATATGCTCTAGAGAGAAGGGGAATAAAGGTCAGCAGGACTAAGATGGAATATATGTGTGTGAATGAGAGGGATGATAGAGGAATGGTAAGGATGCAGGGAGTAGAGGTGGCGAAGGTGGATGAGTTTAGATACTTGGGATCAACAGTTCATAGTAATGGTGAGTGTGGATGAGAGGTGAAGAAGAGAGTACAGGCAGGATGGAATGGGTGGAGAAAAGTTTCAGGAGTGATTTGTGGCAGATGAGTACCAGTAAGAGTGAAAGGGATCATCTACAAGAGGGTAGTGAGACCAGCTAGGTTATATGGGTTGGAGACAGTGGCACTGAAAAAAGGCAGAAGTCAGAACTGGATGTGTCAGAGTTAAAGATGTTAAGATTTGCACTGGGTGTGACAAGGATGGACAGGATTAGGAATAAGTATATTAGAGGGTCAGCCCAGGTTGGAAGGTTTGGAGACAAAGCCAGGGAGGCAAGATTATGTTGTTTTTTATTGGCCTGAAATTGTCCATTAAAACAACTTCAAATGTAAAAGTCATGGGCAATCAGAATCGCCATATAGCTGAAACACCTGATGTTCATAAGGGTAATTTGCATATATCCCATGTGTCTCTGTTACAGGAGGTTTGGGTGGTCACTCATTGGAAGTTCTAGCTTGGCTGAAGTTTTCATTATGTTGGTTTGGACATGTGCTGAGTAGGGATGCTGAGTATATTGGGAAAATATGCTAAGGATGAAGCTGCCAGGTAACAGGAAAAGAGGAAGGCCTAAAATAAGGTTTATGGATGTGGTGAGAGAGGACATGCAGGTGGTTGGTGTGACAGATCAAGATGCAGAGGACAGGAAGAAATGGAAATAGATGATCCACTGTGGTGACCCCTAATGGGAGCAGCCAAAAGAAGAAGAAGAAGACAATGGCAACTGTTACAGATCTACACTATGGCATATCACAATGCTGCATTCCACAACCCTTACAACCTGCAATGTGGTCCTAACATGAGCAATGAATATGTAATATGGAATCCGATGTTAGCACAGCAAATATGGGGAATACATACCTTCACAAACACTGGAAGCATATGTGTGCATACAATCCAGATAACATATTGTGGAAGCAGCTTTTGGGGTACTGACAGCATGCACTCTTAATGAGTATGGACCTTCCAGCAAGTACAGGTTCTCAATGTCACACCAAGAAATGGTCTACTGTCCAAGATGTTTGGCCATCAAATGTGCCCACTTACTTGTAAAAGAGGCAGCCATGGCTTGCACATATCTTACAAGCCATGGAATGGATCCCATACCCAACAGATAGCACCCAGGAGTTGCACATGTAGCCTTACCTCACTACTGCATATACCATGGCAAACAGTGCAGTCATGAATGTGATGAGGATGTATGGGACAGGATTAAGGTAGAAAATAAACAGATGGCCATCCAAGACAGATGACGACACATGTTGCAAACTGTTCATGCAGGCTGCCTAGTAACATGCCACAACACTGAGGGAGTTGCAGGAATGGAAAGTACTGGCTGTGCAGTACCTGTGCCAGCAATTGCCTGGACTCTGCATAAGTGTGGCCCATGGGTTAGGGTAATCAGATGGGACAGTTGTACCACAAGAAATGTCAGCCAAGGCTCTCTACAGTTAGTGTATGCATAACAGCAAATGTCCTCGAAAGGCATGTATTGCAATGTGTACTGGTGTACCTAGACAAAGTTGGATTCCTACAGACAGTATCAATTAAGATACATGTGCTGCACAACCAACACCTCAGCCCACCTTAGGCCCACCTTCCCCATCTGTACCTTGCTGGTGGTCAAACGGAATACATTATGGTTAATAACAGCTATAATGCATCATGGCTGGACAGCTACACTTCCTAACATGTAAACATTAAACTTTACTGCTGACAACATGCTACACAGCATTACATTGGTACACCATAGTACAGTCACCTTGTGCATCAGAACCATATTAGCCTGTCCCTGCATCGATGTTATGGATGACAGGGATGGGGCACAGGTATGCTCATATGCACAGGGTGTGTTGTTGGTTTGCCAGAGACCTAGGCTGAGCCATACATTTGACACCATGTGTGTGAGTGAGGGGGTTTAATTATTAATTGGGCTATTGTGATGTGGTGTGTGTAGGTATGGGGTTGCCCTAGCTGTGTTGGTATTTTGTGTGTGTGTATATGCATGCACACAGTTCTGCCATGTGACTGCCCTATACAGGGGATTGTTGGACAGCTGCAGACCGTACCTGGCAGGGTGTGCAGTTCACTGTCTCTGGCCATGGACATGAGAACTGTGCCTGCCAGGGGTTCCATGGGCACCACCAGGTACAAACCACGATTTGGTACTCTCCCCTGATGATGACATATGTCTGTTGGATCCGGGTCCCTCTTGGAACTGGCCAGGCCCACATGCACATGGTCTACTGTGGTGTGGCGTGGACAGAGCCCCCCCTGCAGTGCTAGGGCTGGTACTGCCACTATGGGAGCGGAACTGTGTTATGGCATGTCCACATCAACCTCCAGCTGTTGGTGTTACTGGCCTACGTCCACATGGCCGTCGCACCACTCCCACCATATGCTCGAGCACAGACATTCCACGGTCGAGAATTCCCATCATCTCAGCCAACCGTCTAGCCATGACCTCTGAAAAATAACGGTGGGTACCTGCAAGATCACAGATGTTGACAGTAACAACTGAATGAGGAGCTCTCTTTATCCTCAGAGCCTGTCTGGTGTACCATTCTATACGTGCCTGCACCTTCATGATGGCCTGAAACATGCGTCTGGTGGCACCAGATGTTCCACTTCTGCCAGGGGCATGATGACCAGCAGCCCTCCATTGAGCAACCCTGTACATCTGCCTATGTGATACCCCACTGGACATCTGGCTATGGCTGCTGTGTCCAGACACATGTCCCATAGATACCACACTGTTCTGTCCCATGCCACCAACCGCCAACTGTCCCTCAGCTATGGCCACTGGTGATGAAGTATGTATAGGCAATGTGACTGTGTGCGGGGATGGGGTGGGTAACAGTGGGATATCAAACGATAATGCAGCTTCAGCCCCTGACAACCCTGCCTGTGCCTCAAAACACCTATCATCATTTTCAGTGTCTGTATGGACACAACGGAAAGTACAGTCATGTCACTTTTAGTAAAATGTTTGCACATATCAGCTCCTGTGCAGAAATCCCACTGATGTCATTGTAAAACAAGAAAAGTGGGTGGATGTTGAGCCTAGACCAAATGAATAAAAAGCTTCCTCTGCTGCTGGGACAGCACCATATATGGCATTATGCTGTATCACCTCTACTTTGTCAGCAAATAGAAAATAGAAGCGACCAATAAGGGCAGACATAAAAAATCTTTGACATCTGCAAACATGTTAAAAAACTACTAATTGAAAGAGTATTGGGTGTTACTACTCCCAATGCATCTTTGTTAAAAGATGCCAGACTTACTCAATTTTATGGAAGAAATTAAATGTTATTAGCAATAACACTTATAAAAGTTTTTGAAAAATATTATTATTTTGAATTTCATAAGAATCAAATATGTGCTTCTGTGTAGAGTGCAGACGTATGTGAAGCAAACATTTGGATATTTCTTTACACATCATAAATAAGCAATCTGTGGTTTACGTAAACTGGAAAATTACTGACTTCTCAAGCCAGCTATTCAGTAAGTAAAAAATGCATTTTTATGTTTAGAAGTTTTGCTTCTGATGAAATTGTGTGTAATTGTTAAAAGTTGCATGCTACAGTTGGAAACTTATAACTAATTATTCTTCTATCATGGCATATAAAAAGCCCTTGCAATACCTTTGATCACATTATTCAGGATCAAAGCAATCAAATGAAATCCTCCCACTCATCCAGCTTTACCAGTTTACTTCTTGAGTAACATTTTATTTTATTGTTTCTGTTTCTCACATATGTATGCCTGTTTCTTATTTTCCAGTAAATAACCATATGGTGTGCATTCCATTGATTTCCTGATAGTTCTTGCCTCAGTGTCTGCGTAAATAAATGATGCAGTTACCAACAGCTAAGCATACTTAATGGTCATGAAATACGACAACATCCCACACATCTACAATACTGAAGTGATAAAACACAGCACTATTTTCAACCCAGTGAAGTTATGTGACACTTACAAACACAGTTACAGTTGTTTGACTGGTCTGCCTGAAGCTCCTTTTCCATCCTTCGCACTTATTTCCCTATGATCCCGTCCCTTTGTTATTATGACTAAATCAAACTGATCATAAAATGTCACAAGAGTTGTATATTATCACTGGGTGCCAGCCACAATGTGTCAGTTTTTCTTAAGATACTGAGACTCTTCGTTATTTGTGAAATCTTTTGTCATTTGATTAATATAAGGCATTCTACCTTGTATCATCTGCTTTGATTTAAAATGTGCCATTTTAACTGAAAAGTTATGTATGTAGGTCCGTACATCCTCCTTTTAAGCAGCATTGCAGCATCTATGGATGCCATGTTTGCAAATGTGGGATCATAAAAATTCCTGACAGAAATTGCAAATCACTGAAAAAATATGTTTTGGCAAAATCTCCATGATTATTCTTTTCTTATGGATGGTGTGAGTATACAAGGCTATCAGCACCCATATGCCTGCTGACTGATGCAAACAGCTCCATGGTCTGTGTATTTGGGGGGGGTGGGAATACTCCTCCTGATGGTCATTTTGGAAGGAAAACTCTGTTTTATCTCTACACACAAAAAGTAAGGTTGTTCCTTGAGTAAAATGACCCCAAAGGAAAGAGCAGCATACAACAACACACAAAACTTCAGGGATCATAAACAATGTAGAAGAAAAGCAGTATTAGTTCATAAAATGCAAGTTCTTTATTCGGTAAGCGCTTTCATGGGAATAACTCCCACTTGTTCAGACCATTCAGTAAAATGCATTTCAAGGCAGCCCATTTATTATCACTTTAAGAATGGGAAAAGGTGTGGTTCTGATTTGATTGGTACTAAATTATGCTTTCCTTATATAAATGGGTTGCCTTGAAATATCTGAAGAAGTGGGAGTTATTCCCATGAAAGCGCTTACCGAATAAAGAACTTGCATTTTATGAACTAATACTGCTTTTCTTCTACATTGTTTATGATCCCTGACATTTTCTGTTTTATCTCTGTTTTGAAGAAGCAGCTTTTTAGTTGACTAGAATAAGTTAGGATAAAAATATTGATGTTTATAGTTTTGCTGAACTGCTACATACCACATCACAGTGATGTCACCTACAGTAATTTACCAACAGATGCATCTGGTGGCAGGTGACTTACCCTAGACAGTCATGATATCATATGTTCAAAGGATGAACACACACAAAAGCATGGATCTCACCATACCCAATAGAACCAAGATGCTCTCCTCCAAAAAAAGGAAGCCAATCTGGCGGTCCCCTGCCATAAACAAACTCTACAACAGAAGGAGGAAACTGATGCAGAATAAGGTAAAGTCCCAGGACTGGAAAAACTCCCTTATCAGCTTCAACAAAAAGTTGAAATCCCTCATCAAATCCTCTAAAGCTAGCTATGAAAGCAGAATTGCAGCAGCTAGTAAAGACAAAAACAGGCCTTCTATAGTTATGTAAAAAATCTCCACATCAATACCCAGATTTGCTCTGAGCTACTGCACAATGGTACCACCTATATCAAGCCAACAGATATTGCCAGTATACTGGCCGACAGATTCAGTGCCAACTTTACCCCTCTCTCCCCCCAAAGGACGAATCACAATACCAGTAGATTGCCAGGTACCCAGTATTACTGCTGCACAGGTTGAAACAGCACTGTCCATGGCCAACAATACAGCTTCTATGGGACCTGACAATATCCCTGATTGTGTTCTACATGAACTACAGAGTGAACTGGCACCTCACCTGTGTGCCCTGTTCAACCACAGCCTCACCTCAGGCTTGGTCACTACGAATGGCGACAGCTACAGTCATCACTCTCCACAAAGGAGGGGCGACTACAGACCCTGGGAACTATCGCCCCATTAGCCTGATGAGCCTGATATGCAAAGCTATGGTACGCATCATCATGGACCTAATAAACAATGATATAGGGAATCTCCAAACTCTGGATCCCACACAGTTTGGTTTTAATGTGAAGTGTAGATCATGCCTCCTAAGCTTGGTCGACTTCTTTTCGTCAGTTACCAAAGCTGTGGATGAAGGTAAGGTGGTTCATACAGCCTACCTTGATCTGGCCAAAGCTTTTGATACCATTCCCCACTCAGGAATCATAGAAAACTCACTAAGCTAAGCATCAGCCCCTATATCACTAGGTGGGTTTCAAACTGGCTCACACATAGAACCCACAGTGTGAAAGTAGCTGACTCCAAGTCAGACTGCTGACTAGTCACGAGTAGAGTCCCACAGGTTTGGTCCTGGTCCTCTCCTGTTTGGTATCTACTTCTCTGAAGTCCAGGCCAACACGAAGGGACTCTGACTGACAAAGTTCGTAGATGATTGCAAGTTGGGAGCTATTATTAACCCCCCAAGTGATGGTGATAGCCTGCAGAATGGCCTCACTGAGGCCAACAACTAGTGTCAGAACCATGGCCTTAAGCACAATGCCAAAAAATGTGTCATCATCCCCTCTGGAAAAAAACAAGTTCCCATGAATTACCACATTGATGGTAGTCCACTGAACACAGAAGGCGTTATAAGAGATCTGGTAACACAGGTTGACAGCAACCTCTCTTTTGATCACCACATTGCCACTGTGGTCATAAAGTTCTTCTATGTGGCACATCTCATTACCAAGGGTTTTGCATCCAGGAAGAAAGAGGTCATTGTCTCCCTCTACTCTTCCCACATTAGGCCAATCATCGAGTACAATGCCCCATTTGGCATGTACCTCACTGGACACCTCCAACAATGGGAGAGGCCGCAAAAGTATCTCACAAAGAGGATCCTAGGCCTTAAACACTTGTCCTATATGGACAGACTCAAAAAACTCCAACTATTCTGTCATATCACCTACTTAGAGGCGATCTCTGCTTGACTTACAAAGCCATGTCTGACCCAGCTCTGTTAGAAATACTACATTTAAAGAAATCCCAATCCCTCTGCACTACACGTTCCAGAGACCTCAACCTCATTACTGCAATCAACAGAACATGCTGGAGAGACAGGTTCATAACCCAGAGACTACCCATGCTATGGAATAGACTTCCCATACATGTCAAGCAGAGCACCTCACTGGCCCTCTTCAAGAGAAATCTTGATGAGTGGATGGGAAACAGAAAATTCACCCCGAGGATAACTCCAGTGGCTTGACTCGACAGAGACACTGGGAACTAAGGTCAGGTGGTACAATGCCAGGGTAATCCTATGTCTGGCTTGTAAAGGCCTCAGGGCCATTAGCCTAGTACACACCTATGAACCTATATGCAAAGATGAAAGAAATAAACAGAAAGAGGAAGACTCCCTGTCATTTCACATAATGTGTTAAGTGCCTGATAAGTGCAAAGTCCTTTCATTATCAAAAATAAACAAAAAATGATTTATAAGAAAACACATCCCTTTAATTCTGGACAGTATACTAAACATTTAAAATTGAAGGACTCAGAAACAGTGTCACAGCTGCTTATTCTCACAATTTCTGAAAACTGCCTCAATAACAAATATCCTTTAAGCCATTTGAAATTTAGCTCTTCTGAACTTACATTTTTGGGACAAACCCTTGAACAATGAAGAAGACAAACAATAAATTGTCAAGAATGTACATATGTATCATTGAGAACTTCAATGAAAACCACTTAGAAATAACAATTCTGAAACTTGATAGAAAAGCATATCTTAATATAGATCCTTATCTAGGTTTTCACTAGTTTAGCAGTTAAACATCCCTCGGGATTCAACGCCCATGCAGGAATAGCTTATTCCTGCACGGAAATGACCATTTAAGAGCAGCATGGCAGTACGCCATGCATATTTATGACAGCATGCTGCCTCTGCTCCTAAATGGACACAGAGAGTGGACAAGTGTAGGGGTGTATGAGAGCAGAGCTCTCAATATACACGCCTGCACTCAAGAATTCCCATTTGGCCATTACAATGAGCTTAGAATGCTTATAGGGGATGTAGGGTTGCCAGCTTTTCAAATGCCCAAAGTGGGACATTTTGGTACAAATGTCAGATCTGGCAGGCCAAAACATACCCAAGGCCAGTACAAAGGACAGGACTTCACTTCTTTGCCTAAATAAAACTTATTCTTATAGCATTTTAGTTGCTTATTCTGTTTCGTATAACATTTAGGTGTTTCAGATCCAGAATAACTGTTTTATGCAACTATTACATAAAATATAGGAAATAATTTTGTCCTAATATCTCAGGACATTTAGTGCCCAATTGGCATAAGCAACACCATAAGCTCCACACAGTATTCCACGTTACAAATTCTTTATTACTTCACAAAACTTTAGTGCTTTCATCCTTGTATAACACTCTGGGACTTCTTCAGAATTTCAGAAGAAGGAGTTCTGAAGAAGTCCCAGAGTGTTATACAAGGGATGAAAGAGCTAAACTTTTGTGAAGAAATAAAGAATTTGTAACATGGAATACTGTGTGGAGCTTATGGTGTTGCTTATGCCAATTGGCCACTACTTGCTTTGATTATTGGTTTTCCATTAATGCTCATTACAACCAGTGTTTGTTACATCTGAGGACATTTGCCATTTTAACAAGTTTTTTGCAGGACACAACTGCCCAAAAAGGGACTGTCCCTCACAAAGTGGGACAGGTGGTAACCCTAGGGGGGTGCCACATCTTCAAATACCCAAAGTGGGGCTGTTAGTGTACAAACATGATATGTTGCAGGACAAAACACACCCACAGCCATTGCAAAGGCCAAAGCCCCACTTCAAAGGAAAACCCTAAGCTCATAGCAACTGAAAATGCTAGGATGTCTGTCAAATGTGCAGATGCATGCAGAAATCCACAGCAATAAGTGAAACCTGTCCCTTCCTAGAGAAAATGACACTAGATTTATTTTTTATCAAACAGATTAAATTTAACACGTAGCTGCACGGGTTTGCCCATTGCTTACCTATGCATACTGTATCTTAAATGGCACAAGAAGGTAAATAGCAAGATACATTCAGTAGAAGCAATACTGCAATAGTGTAGTGGTCAGAGCATTCACTTTGCGAGCAGTCATTCCCAGTTTGATCCGCACTGTAATAAATTCCATTTTACATATGAAAGCAATTTATGAACATTTTGTTTGCTGTATAACCTACTAAATAACATATATGTGTGAACTGAAGTACTGCATTAAGTGCAGATGTGAGGTGTCATTGTAATAATGTGGTAAAACCACAGATAAACACAAGTGCCCCATACGGTTTATGTACACATGAATCAGGGATGCTAAACAAAGTTGTAATGTGTAATGAATGATAAATCCATGTCATACAGCAAATAGTGTAAAAAATGTATAAAGTGTCCAAATCTACCACTTTCCCAAGACCCATGTTTCATTTCTTTCTAAATTAGTGTGGGGGGTAAGCACTTTTAAGCAGTAGTAAGCAGGTTTAAGCCTGTTTGTGTGGGGGTAAGTAATGCCTACATAGAATAAGCAATTTAGAGGGTGAGTGTAAGAAAATGTAACTAGAAGTTAGCATTGCTTACCATCATTCAAACCCACTTACAGCTGCTTAAAAGTGCCTTAATTACTCTGTATCCAACAGGCCCTGTTCTGTCCAGTAACAAAATAAACAGTCCTTGCAGGTCTTGAACCCAGGACCCTGTACACTATAGTCATAGCAGTTAACAGTAAGCCATCACAGCTCTACATTAAATGGAGGTATACCCAAACAGATCCTCACTATAGCAAAATCACAATTTACATGTGAAATAAATCTATAAACAGTTTTTTGTTCTATAACCTACTAAATAACATATATATGTGAACTGAGTACTGCATTAAGTCCATATGTGAGGTGCCATTGTAATAAAGTGGTGAAATCCCCCGATAAACACAAGTACCCCATACAGTGTATGTACACATGAATCACAGATACTAAACAAATATATAACATGTAATGAATGATAAATCAATACCAAACAGCAAATAGTGTGTAAATTTCAAAATAAGCAATGCTAAGCATTGCACACCTCTGCTTACCAGGAGTAAGCAATACATAGCCCAGCTAAATCAATTTTCCCATTGGTATGTCCCTTTAAGCAATGCCAGCCTTAGGTAAGCAGGTTTGCCCATAGCTTAGCATTTTCAAAACTGTCCAATCATGGCAAAGTGCAGAAAACTGGCCCTATTTAAACCCCACAGGTGGGAATATATCTCATAACTGGTTGCAGCTTCCTCCTGTTTGCACAATGGCTGGTGTCGGGGAAAGATCAAGCTTCTGAACACAGTGCTGGGGCATCCAGGAGTCCAAGGTCATGGCAGGACTCTTGGTAAAAGACCATGAAGAGAGACTGCTGCAGGGCCAATAACAGGGTTCCCAATATAAAGCAGAAGCCTGGGACCGTCTCGCCTGTGACCTCACCAGTGCCACTGGCATCCCATGAACTGGTGAGCAGGTCAGGCATCACTATGCTGACCTAAAATGGAGGAAAAGGGAGCTCTTGGATCAGTGGAAACAAAAAGCTTGGCAGGGTGATGTCCCAGAAGTGTGTAAGTACTCATTCTACTAACTGTTTAATAATTTCCAGCTCATGTATATTATGGATAGGTATGGCTAAATATTCCTCTTATGTCCCTGACAGCAGCAGCGGAGTGAGCTGTGAATCAGGAAGTCCATGCATGTAGGCTGCAAAGGCTGCATCGTGAGGCAGGTTAGTAATAATCCTGCATGTACTATCATAAGAAATAAATCTAAAAATAGTAGAAAGTTGTCAGTATAAAGCCTGCATTGTGTATGGGATGTACTGAATAAACCAGACAATATGGCAGGAAGAGTCTCGTATAGGTTGAATGTAAATAAAATGGTAACAGCCTGGCAATAAAGGTCTAACTCCTGGACTGCTTGTGTTTACTCTGGTATCATATGGTAATGTAGTCTTGCATTCTCTTGATAGTACTGTTGTATTAAGCATTGTTACCCACACCATGCTACATAAATAAAATGTGTAGGAATGTCTGTATACGACTGTTGTAATCACAAGGCCATATTGTACAACTGAGGAAGGCTTAGACAGAAAACAGTGAAAAGATACACAACAAAATCAAAATAGCACACTCAAATGAGAAGTAAACTGTTGTATCTTTAACACACCCAGCCATGGTTCGAAACCTGGGAGTGGTAGCTGTATGCAGAATCATACCCCTCAACTGTACAGATTTTGTCAGAAAGTTCAGATAATTGGCTTAAATTTCCTGCCTGTCACCCTGTCCCCCAGGCAAATCAGTGGGATGATCCCAGAAGTTTAGGCAGCAAATAATGACATACAACTGATTGTCATATATCATAACCATCAGAACTATATCTATAAGAACAAACCTGTTACTCTAGCAACTCACCAAAATGTTATGAGAGTAATATGCAAAGTATGTCCCATCTCTACCCTCATGTTGTGAAGCTATGAACAGAGTGTTTGCAGTTACACAGTGAGACGTATGTGCATAATAACAATGTGGAATCTGGTAATATGTGTGGCAACATTCAGGTAGTGTTAACAAACATTCCCTCCACAAGTATGTCAGATAAGAAAACTGTGCCTGGAAATAAAAGACTGAAATCCAGGACTGGTACTGTTTAGTCTGGTATTGTGTGGCACTGTTAGTGTTGCAGTTTGTCTGAATATTAATGTATTACTCATCACTGTCACCCACACTGTGCTACATAATAAAACTATCTAGGAATCCCTGTATAAGACTGTTGTAATTACAAGGTCAGATTGTTATTGACAGAAATCAGTGAAGAGATACACAGCAATATCTAAATAGTACACTCAATTGTGATGTACACTGTTTTATTTTTAGCAGACACAGCCACGATTCAAATCCTGGGAGTAGTAGTAAGCTGTACGCAGAATCATACCCCTCAACTGTACAGATTTGTTCAGAATGTCCAGATAATTGGCCCATATCCGCTGCCTGTTACCCTGTCCCCCTGGCAAATCAGTGTGATGATCTCTCATATTTAGGTGGCTTTTAATGACATATAAGTGAGTGTCAGACCTGCAAATATTCAGAAAATGTATATGAAAACAAACCTGTCATTGTAGCAATTCACCAAAGGTTTATGAGTGCAATTCTCAAAATATGTCCCAGTTCCACCTGCATGTTGTCAAGCTTGACCAGAGTGTGTTCAATAAGAGATTGAGATGTATGTGAATAGCATCAAACTGGAATCTGGGAATATGCATACAAATAGTCAGGTAGTGTTAACAAACAATACACAGAACAAAAGGAGTGCACCACCAAACGTCAGAAAACTAAGAAAAAGCACCAGTAGAAGTAGCAAAAAATGAAATGTCGCAAACAAACAAATAGCGTATTCCAACTTTATTCTCCGCTTTCGTCGTAGACTTCTTCAGAATGATAAAACACAACAAGATACAAATGATTTAAATACTAAAACATCTTGAACCAATCAATCAATTATCCAATAAAAAGAATCAATTAATTAAAAAAGTAAAAAACCAAGTACCAGGTTTTACCTACATAAAATGCAATAAAAAAGCTGCACTATTTTTATTTATACATAAATCACGATGCTTTAAATAACATTTAACGTTAATAACATCATTCAACCCGGGGGGTGAATCAGATTTTAATCTGACCTGCCAATCTGTTTCACGTTGTTGTATGAAGTTTTTATAGTCACCGTCCCTCATGTCTTTCTTACAAACTTCTAGAATAGAAAACAGAAATTTCTTAAAGTTGGGACATACCAAGGAATGCTTGAACAAAGCATTAGTATCGTCTCTTTTTTTAATACTGTAGAGATGCTCTCTTATGCGTGTCTTCAATTGCCGGGTCGTCATGCCGACATAAAATGCCGGACAGGCGGAACACAAGGCAATGTAAACAACGCCCTTAGAGCAACAATCTACATAACCAGGTACCATGATGGTTCTCTCAAATGAACTAACAAAAATATAAGGACCAACAGAAATGTACCTACAGGTATTACAATTATAGCAACAAAACATGCCTCTCCTAGTGCTAAGCTCGTTGCAATGTCCCCCTTTATTATTTTCCAAAATCCTCTTCAAACTATAGTTATTTTTATGTGTAAAAATAGGTTTGTCACCTAAAATAGCAAACATGTCAGAATTTCCTTTAATCACCCTCCAGTTTTTTTCTATCATATTCATTAACCGCTTAGAATCAGAACTTATTTCTAAACAGCATGCCAAAGAATGATTGATGTTACTAATATTACTTTTTTTGGTAATTTCAGAACCGTCTTTCAAATTGGTTCTTAAAAAAGAGGGATAGTGTGTTTTACGTTTTTGATAAATTTCCCAAGCAGTGTCCATCAATAGAGCTCTGTCGTACCCTCGATCTAAAAAAAGGGAAATAATAAATCTTAATTCATCCAACAAATCCACATCATTCGAGGTCATACGACAGGCTCTGATGAACTGTCCCCTTGGTACATTTCTCATCACATATTTTGGATGACCACTACGGTAATGCACGTAGCCGTTACTAAAAGTTTTCTTCCGATGTATTCGACTATGAAACATCTTTTCCTGGGGGTATCAAAATAAAAAAACATCTAGGAAATTGACATTAAGCCCAGAGCCACCAATGACAAACTTCAGAAATGGAGAAAGAGAATTAATGTCAAACAAGAAGGCTTCCACAGTCTGTTGGTTGCCTTCAATGATGAAGAACAAATCGTCAACAAAACGAGAATAAAAAGAAATGTTATACAATTTAGTTAAATGTGGGATGAATTGATGTTCCCACCACACCATAACAGTATTGGCATAAGCGGGGGCAGCCGGAGAACCCATAGCTACGCCCCTTCTTTGCCGATAGTAAACTCCATCAAATAGAAAAAAATTGTTTTGTAAAATAATATCTAAAAATGTACAAACTGTGGAAATAATATTATTACTAAAGTTGGCTCTATAAGTACACAAAAAACTCCTAACAGCCTCTATTCCATCTACATGAGGAATACAAGTAAATAGTGAAATGACATCGAGTGTGAAAACAATATGTTTTTTAGGATCAAAGACACCACTCGAGTTGTAATGATTAATTTTCTCTAAAAAATGCCAGGAATCACGAGTAAAAGAAGTTTCTTCAGTAATAATAGGACCCAAGAATGCATCAATCACCAAGGACAACCCTTCCGTGACACTGTGTGGAGAAGATATAATAGGCCTGAAAGGTGGCCGTTCAACACTTTTGTGAGTCTTGGGTATTCCAAACATCACACCAATTCTAGGTTCATTAATGACACAAAACTCATACAACTCAAAACTAATGTCACCGGACATTAAAGCCTCATACAAATGCGAGTAAATCAACCTATGACTACGGTGGATGTCAAAAAGAGTAACAGTGTCGTATTCATGTTTGTTGTCTAAAATTTGTCTCATACTGTTAATATAGGCTTCTTGAGTCATTACAACAACATTTCCCCCCTTGTCACTCTTCATAAACCTAAATTTACCAGTCATGCTTTTTAAATTTCGTAAGGCATCTTTTTCTTCTAAAGTCATGTTACTGTAAAAGTTAGGTTTAACGTTCAACATTTCGTAAGTATCTTGTATACAAATGTCTTCAAATACCTTGATGGTATGTGACAAGGCAGGGGTATAACAGGATGGTTTAATAAATGTCTGGTTACCCTTTGTGATGTCATGCATTAAATAATGTAAGTTTAATTTTCTGGCATATTTTTTGATGTCAATCACTGTCTTTACATAATTGGCCCTATTACTAGGTACAAAATTTAGACCCAATTTTAATACTTCTAAATCAACATTTGAAAAAACATGATCAGTCAAATTAATAACATTAAAGTTGTCAATTTGTCCATCTGTCTGATCAATTAAGTCTCTTCCCCCGATGACTCGGACCCCAAAAAGGTCCGACTTCTCGTGAAAACTGTCCTGATATTCGACTGTCCTTTCTTGGGAAAAAAAGAAGAAGCAGATGTCACAGTTGGATTAGTCGGACCCACCTTGGGTCTAACTACTCTGGCCCTACTACCGGAACCGGATGACTCATTGTCAACATCAACAGAAAACTTATCAGCAGCAGGAAAGATAGCAGGTTCTTTGTCGGTATTTAAACCGACCTCATCCCCCGTAGCCAAGCCCTCCTGGTCAGCCCTGAGATTAGTGTCTTTCTGAATTTTAGGCATGCTTTCAGATTGCTCGCTCACCAAAACCTTTGTATATGTAGGTTTTTTATTGGATTGAAAGTTAGACAACTTCTGAACAAAAGGTTTGTTGTACTTGTTGTAAACAGCAAAGTTTTCAAAAGCCGTTTTGTTTTTATAAGCTAAAATGTCACGCGACAACTTCATATGCTTCATATGCTTTCTTTTAATAACGTCGTTACAATGCTGTTCTATATCATATCGTATAGGTTGAATGTAAATAAAATGGTAACAGCCTGGCAATAAAGGTCTAACTCCTGGACTGCTTGTGTTTACTCTGGTATCATATGGTAATGTAGTCTTGCATTCTCTTGATAGTACTGTTGTATTAAGCATTGTTACCCACACCATGCTACATAAATAAAATGTGTAGGAATGTCTGTATACGACTGTTGTAATCACAAGGCCATATTGTACAACTGAGGAAGGCTTAGACAGAAAACAGTGAAAAGATACACAACAAAATCAAAATAGCACACTCAAATGAGAAGTAAACTGTTGTATCTTTAACACACCCAGCCATGGTTCGAAACCTGGGAGTGGTAGCTGTATGCAGAATCATACCCCTCAACTGTACAGATTTTGTCAGAAAGTTCAGATAATTGGCTTAAATTTCCTGCCTGTCACCCTGTCCCCAGGCAAATCAGTGGGATGATCCCAGAAGTTTAGGCAGCAAATAATGACATACAACTGATTGTCATATATCATAACCATCAGAACTATATCTATAAGAACAAACCTGTTACTCTAGCAACTCACCAAAATGTTATGAGAGTAATATGCAAAGTATGTCCCATCTCTACCCTCATGTTGTGAAGCTATCAACAGAGTGTGTGCAGTTACACAGTGAGACGTATGTGCATAATAACAATGTGGAATCTGGTAATATGTGTGGCAACATTCAGGTAGTGTTAACAAACATTCCCTCCACAAGTATGTCAGATAAGAAAACTGTGCCTGGAAATAAAAGACTGAAATCCTGGACTGGTACTGTTTAGTCTGGTATTGTGTGGCACTGTTAGTGTTGCAGTTTGTCTGAATATTAATGTATTACACATCACTGTCACCCACACTGTGCTACATAATAAAACTATCTAGGAATCCCTGTATAAGACTGTTGTAATTACAAGGTCAGATTGTTATTGACAGAAATCAGTGAAGAGATACACAGCAATATCTAAATAGCACACTCAATTGTGATGTACACTGTTTTATTTTTAGCAGACACAGCCGCGATTCAAATCCTGGGAGTAGTAGTAAGCTGTATGCAGAATCATACCCCTCAACTGTACAGATTTGTTCAGAATGTCCAGATAATTGGCCCATATCCGCTGCCTGTTACCCTGTCCCCCTGGCAAATCAGTGTGATGATCTCTCATATTTAGGTGGCTTTTAATGACATATAAGTGAGTGTCAGACCTGCAAATATTCAGAAAATGTATATGAAAACAAACCTGTCATTGTAGCAATTCACCAAAGGTTTATGAGTGCAATTCTCAAAATATGTCCCAGTTCCACCTGCATGTTGTCAAGCTTGACCAGAGTGTGTTCAATAAGAGATTGAGATGTATGTGAATAGCATCAAACTGGAATCTGGGAATATGCATACAAATAGTCAGGTAATGTTAACAAACAATACCTTGACAGGTATACCAGGTAAGAGGTGTATACTGCAGGTGAAACACAGTTCACGTATATAGTTGTCTACAAACATACCACTGTCCAAACTAAGGACATAGGGTAGTGTAATAATACCTGTAAAGTACAGATTACAGCAGTGAATAAGAAAGTAGTGAGAACTTCAGGGATATACAAGTTGTTAATTGACATCTCCCCCCCCCCACCATATCTGCAACAATAATCTAAATACACAACTCAGTGGGTATGTGTACAATTAAATCTATTGTTGGGGCATATGTCTTATTGTTTTATAAATATTAAAATATGTTTCTATGCATGTGCCATGTTGAAATACTCCCACATTGGTAGCATGCTGCCATCAATGTAACCAGCATGCTGTTGTAATGGCCATTGTGGTTCCATATATGCATGTGTTCTGTTTGCTATGCATCTTAGGTTCATAGGTTCATAGGTGGGTACTATCTGCCTGCCTAAAGGCATTTATAAGCCTGGAATGTGTTGCCTTCGCCACCCCTTAGATTAGTTCCCTGTGCCTCTGTCCAGCAGAGCCATTGAAGTGATTCCTGGGGTAAACTTTCTGTTTCCCATCCACTCGTCAAGGTTTCTCTTTAAGAGGATTAGTGAGGAGCTCTGCCTAATGTAGATTGGAATCTTGTTCCAGAGCATGGGAAGTCTCCGGGACAGGAATCTATCCCTCCAGCATGACCTATTTATTGTTGTGGTGAGGTTTAGATCCCTGGAGCATGTGGTTCGAGGGGATATGGTTTTCTTTAGGTGGAGCATGTCCATCAATTCTGGGTTGGACATGGCCTTGTATGTCAGGCAGATATCACCTCTGAGTAGGTGGTATGCAACCGAGTACAGCTGGAGTTTCTTCAGTCAAGCTGCATAGGGCATCTGCTTGAGGCCAGTGATCCTCTTGGTGAGGTACTTCTGTGCTCTTTCCAGTTGTTGCAGGTGTCTTGTAAGGTACATCCCAAATGGGACATTGTACTCTATGATGGGTTTGATGAGTGATGCATAGGGGCCCAATGACCTCTTTTGATCTGGATGCAAACCCTTTTGTGATTATGTGGGCCACATAGAAGGATTTTCTAACACTTTTGCAATGTAATTATCAAAGGAGAAGTTACTATCTACTTGGGTCCCCAGATCCCTTATTATGTCTTCTGTATTTAGGGCTACCACCTATGTGGTAGTTTGTATTTTTGTTTTTCCAAAGGGGATGACTATGTAATTTTTGGCATTTAGCTTGAAGCCATGGTTTTGACACCAGGTGTCTGTCTCAGTAAGACTTTTTTGGATGATGTCTGTGTCAGCCAGAGAGTCAGTTATAGCCCCTAGTTTGCAGTCATCTGCGAACTTGGTCAGCCATAGTCCTCCTGTGCTTGCCTGTACCTCTGAGAAGTATATGCCGAACAGGAGGGGTCCTAGGACTGAACCCTGGGGAATGCCACTTGTAACCTGTTTAGAGTCAGACCTAGCTCCTGCAACTCTTACCATGTGGGTTCTGTCCATGAGCCAGTTGGCAACCCATCTCATGATGTATGTTCAGGCTGGTGAGCTTGTCTATAATACCTGAGTGGGGAATGGTGTTGAAGGCCTTTGCAAGGTTTACGTAGGCTGTGAGGACCACCTTTCCCTCATCTATAGCCTTGGTAACTGTCTCAAAGAAGTCCACCAGGTTTAGGAGGAATGATCTGCCCTTAACAAAGCCAAACTGGGTAGGGACCAGTGTTTGGAGGTTTCCAATGTCTCTGTTAATGAGATCCATGATGATGTGCTCCATAGCTTTGCAGACCAAGCCAGTCAGTCTTATAGAGT
Source organism: Protopterus annectens (assembly GCF_019279795.1). NCBI lineage: Eukaryota > Metazoa > Chordata > Ceratodontiformes > Protopteridae > Protopterus > Protopterus annectens. The sequence goes on along the minus strand of NC_056737.1, from coordinate 465,971,923 downwards.
GATAGTTCCCAGGGTCGGTTGTGGCTCCACCTTTGTGGAGTGGAATAACTGTTGCTGTGCGCCACTCTGTGGGCATGTAGCCTGTGGAGAGGCTGAGTTTAAACAGTGTGTTTAGGGGTTAGTTCATCTTTGAGCTCATGTAGGACACAGCCTGGGACACTGTCCAGTCCCATTGATGCTGTGTTTTTGGCTTTGGAGAGGGCTGTTTTAACCTGAGTGTCTGCAATTTCAGGGACACTACATTCTTCTGGTATAGTTATGAGCCCTTTTGGGGGTGAGTGGGGGGTGAAGTTTGCACTGAACCTATCTGCCAGGATGTTGGCTATATCGGTCGGTTCAGTGTATTTTGTGCCATTCTGCACTAACTCTGAGCAGATCTGAGAATTGCCACTTAGATTCTTGACATAGCTAAAGAATGCCTTGTGGTTATCTTTGGAGTCCATGGCAATTTTACTTCAAAGCTAGCCTTGGATGATTTTATGAGGGAATGTAGTTTCTTGCTGATGCTGATCAGGGATGTCTTCCCTTCTTGGGATTTTACTCTTTTTCTGTACCAATGTCCTCCTTCTATTGTATAGCTTGTTTATGGCAGGGGTCCACCAGACTGGTTTCCTTTTCTTGGATGAGGGAGTCTTGGTTTTGTTTGGGATAGCATAATCCGTGCATTCTTCTAGGTGCCCTTAGAGTGCATTAGTAAAGGATTTTGCAGCTTGGACAGCATTATCCTTTACCATGGGGGCTTTGAAATGTACCACCTTGGTCTTAAGTAATGTGAAGTTTGCTTTTGAAAAGTTTTTCACTGTGGTTTCTTTGACCGGAGGTGGTGGCGGAATGTGGATGTCCAGAGTGATTAGTTTATGATCAGATCTAATCAGCGAGGGTTGACCTCCGTTATGGAACACCGTCACCCATGTTGGCGATGACCAGGTCCAATATGTTGTCACCTCTGGTGGGGGTGTTGACTAGTTGATCCAGGGCATCTGAGTTTATAAATTCTATGGAATGTTGGGCAAGGGAGTTTGTACTTGAGTAGTTCTCCCAGTTAATGTTTGGGTAATTGAAATCACCCAATATCAGGGTGTTTGGTAGGACCTTTATGTTTCCCAGTGTTTCCAGGAATGCGGAGTGGGGGTCTTGAAACATTGTTGGTGATCTGTAGCATGCTATAATTTGAATAGCAGTTTTGCCCATTGTTAGTTGCGCGTGGATGATCTCTGAAGCATTGTGCTGTGCCACTAACCTGGAGGTGTGGATATCTTTGATGAATATGGATACTCCCCCGCCTTTTGTATTTTGGTCTGGGTTTTGTGGCCGAAATGTATGGTATGAGTTGTAGCCTGGTAGTGCTAGGGTGCTCTCTGGAGCCTTAAACCAGGTTTCTGTTACTGCACATATATTGATTTTCTCCATCCTGTGGAGTGCCTCGAGTGCGTGCATTATGAGGTTTAGACTTCTGGCATTGAGTAGCATTACCCTCAGTTTTTTGTTACTTGTGCTATTTACTGCGGTGGGTTTGTCTTTTGAGCCTTGCCTAAAAAAGGCACTATGGGGGTGGCAAGAGCCTTGGCCAGTATTCGAAAGCCTAAGGGTGACAGGTGCAAGCCATCTCTAGCGAAGCAACGTGGCTTGTTGAGCATGTCATCCGAGGCTAACAGGCACAGGATCCCTTTGAATGACACCAGAAGCTTAGCCAGTTGTTGAAATTGATAATTTTTTCTCTATACCGTGGTATCATTCTTGGTGAGGCAGGATGCTACTCAGGGTCAGGGTCATACCAGACTGGGCTACGTGATCAGAGAGCTCCTCCATGTCTCTTTTCATGTAGTCCAGGAGGTGCAACTCAGGTCACTCACACCAACATGGACAATGTCAGAGTCATATTTGTACTTGTTCTGAAGTGACCTGAGTGCTTGTGTTATGTGGTGGATCCTGCCACCCAACAGGCAGCTAACAATAACCTTCTCCTTGTTCAGCCTAGTGAGTGGGACGTCAGTGTGCCTGACTATAGAGTCACCTATTACTAGTGTGTTGGATATGTTATTTTGCCTTAAGGGCTGTGATTGTTTGGCACACTGGTTTTGTGAAGTACGTGTTTCATGGTTTGAGTTGGGCGGTGGAGGTTGCTTGGATGTCTGCTTTGGATATCTCTGTTGCTTCTGCAGATTTTTATTTAGAGCCTTCGAGTATGTTTTCATGTATTTATGTGTGTTTTTTGCTGGTGCTGGTTTCATAGGTCTATGTGAGACTGGTGGTGTGATGCAAGTAATTTCCTTCTCCTTTTGACTGCCTGGTCCAGTCTTGGGTTGAGAGAGCTTAGCCTCCAGTTTGGCTGTATAATTACATCTCTTGCATGTATTAGTGTTTGTTGGAAGGAGGGAGGGTTGTCTGTGTACATGAGGCAATTGTAGCATTGGCTCAAAATGCACAGATTCACCAGTTGGACCAGAGAGTACACCTGAAACTGCCTTTTTGGACATGCCTGAATAGGTACAGTGAACTGTTTTACTGATTGGCTGGTAAGGTCGAATAGAGAACCTTGTCTTTCTCTACAGTATAAGGGAGTCTAGTGCTAAGGTTTATTAGTGCTTGCTATGAGTTTTGGGCAAGTGCCGGTATGAGAAGTTAATGGTTTGAGTGCTTAAGTTGAATGTTTGTCTAGTTCCAAGGGAAAAATTGAAGAGTAGACTTTATGGAGCGGTAATAGTTAAACCCTAGCTAACTGGCTGCCCAGCCAGCAAAACCGATGCAAATGTGGGTTTTATAGCAGGGAAATGAAAGAGATAGAAATTAGCTCAAATGGCCAATAAACTACTAGTTTCTGGGCTGAAACCACTCCTACAGGGACAGATAGGCTGCTCAGAGCTCCCTCTCTCACAGTGAACAGAGAAACTTCCTTCTATCCAAGTAAGATATGGGCAAACACAGAAACTTGTAACAGCCCTGAATTCAGCACTAACCTGAAAACTGAACTATACTACCTTAGAAAGGTGGGAAAACAAGTATTTTTTTTTTTGTTTTTTTCAGAAAATAAAGCAGATACAATCAAAAAAACACTTTAAATGCACAGAAATGGCTATCACACTTGAGTGTGTAGCCTACAATATGCAGCTGAAACAAGCTTTTTAAATCACAGAAAGTCTAGAAAATCGTCGTTTTAGATGGAATTAGCTAAAGGCAGCAAGAAAATGCGGAAAAATTATACTTAACCACTCCAAAGTCTCTCTCTTGTCTCTCTGCTGCTGTAGAACTCTGCAGGGCACCAGGCATGTTCCATATCTGGTGTTTTGGGTTAATGTAAATATCAATCCATGCTGTTATACCTAATCCTGGAATGTGTTGACTATTACTATCCCACATATGTTTTAAAATTGCAACACCACATCAAGTTTGGGAAGGCTGGTCCCAGCGGACCCACCTCTTCCACCTCATCTGGCTGTGGCACCAGCATGTCTGGGGCCCACCGTGAGACCTCCTCATCTGCTGGTTCTGTGCCACCTTTGGGTGGAACCACCTCAGGGATAGGGCCGCCCCGGGAGCGGGCGCAGACAGGAAATGGTCACCCGTCTTCATTTTCGATGTCTGGTGCGAGCGAGCTCCACAGGGAGTTTGGAAATCAGCTATGTCAGCTTGAGGGCCATGCTGCATTTAGAGGGTCAGCCTGCCACTCCTACCCAGCCACCAGCACAACCACCTTCGGGACTGTGCAGGTGCAGTGGTGATTGCCCATGGGTTGAGACCTAAGTCCCACTGTTTCCATTTGGGGGTTCATGGGCTTGACTTCCAAACACCCTCCCCATCCAAGGTGCTTACCCCCACATGTGTCATATACCGCCACTGCATGCTGTCTTGTCTGTCTTGTCTGTCATCCTACCCAACCTACCTCCTCAAATATACCTATTATCCTTCCCCAACATCCCACTCTCATCTTAAAAAAAAAAGAAAAAAGGGCAATCAGTACCCAAAAAAAAATCTCGCCCCATACATAGCTGTCCATTTTGCACACGTGTCCACTGGACACATATAATCTGGTCTAATTGGCTTCACAACATATTATTGTTGTCCTCACCCCTCCCTCAGCGGTTTGAGTGTCAAATCTACCTCCAAATTCAGTGTATATGCACAGCTGTTGCTGTACAAGAAATGGGCAGCTATGGACCTTCCCTACACCCATTCTGACATCCCTAGCTATTTTCCCTACTGTCTTTTCCTCTTTGTGCCCCTTTTTCATGACTTTCCTATCACCCCTTTTTCTTTCCTTTTAAAGAAATTAGCACAGAGGTAAGCAGGAGTAAGCATTTTTAAGCAGCAGTAAGTGGGTTTAAGCCTGTTTGTGTGGGGGTAAGCAATGCCTACACAGGTTAAGCAGTTTAGAAGCTAACTGACTGTAAGAATATTTAACTGGAAGTTAGCATTGC
>NC_056737.1:465957508-465962508 GCF_019279795.1 Protopterus annectens | reverse complement strand
AGGTCTGCTGTAGACATACCCGTTGAGTTGTGTGATCAGATTGTTGTTGCAGATATGGTGGGGGGGGCAGAGATGTGTATTAACAACTATTATATCCTTGCAGTGTGAGGTCCTCAGACCTGTTTCCCCTCTTTATATCTTTCAGGCACAATGTCTCAGGTGAGACTTCTGATTTACACACCCCAGGAGAATGATAGCATCATCACATACCTGATTCAGCACTACCACACCCTCTTAGAGCATACAACCCATGATCTGCAGGAGCGGACTACCCACGGAACGATCTTGTCCACAGGGTAAATGATGTCGGCCTGCATAACCGCAGTTATGAGCAGGTCCGACATCAGTACACTGATCTACTCTGCCATGCCCATCGGCATGCTGCTGCAGTTAGAGGGACCAGCTTGCCACAGTGGGGGTCATGCCATCCAGCCCCCCTGACACCTGCCCACCCGCAAACACAAGACCCAGCGGAGACCATAGTGGAGGTGGGTGCTACCCACACAATGGCTGAGGAGTGTGCAGGTAAGGCCACAGGGCACATCAATAGACCACTGTTGCATATTCATCTGCATCTGTAGAGTTTAATCAGGCAATTATGTCTTATTAGTTAGTTAATGTATTGTATGCTTTTGGAGCTTATCTCCCCAAGCCTCCACTGAAAATGAACATTGATCCAGTCAGACTATCCCGGTCAACAAATGTAAAATAAAATAAAAAAATAAATAAATAAAATAAATATGTGAGATGAAATATATATAGTCTGTTGCTGCATTGTAGTAATAAACAGATATGCAGCATAATCTGTAGTATTGTGGATTTGTACTGTTAATGTACTGTAATGGTGCTCCCACCCTGTACCAGTGCCACAGGTGTGGCTACTGACATCACATCTCTCACACAACTATGTAGGTCCCTCTGGTATACCTTTGGGGCAGCAGCCTGTAGCTGGTGAGTATGGTGCTTGTTCAGGTTTTCCAATACACCAGTCATGTTATGGCCATGGTATATTCCATGCACACATTTAACACACCTACCCATAATGCATGCTGTACATGCTCACTTATTGTTTCTGTTAACTGCACTGCATCACAGTGGTCACCATGGTGGCATATCTGAAGGGTATGTAGGAGTCCTACAATATAACTAACAACCTGTCATTGTAAGATGTGTGCACAGATGTGAGCATAATGGTGGGACAAATGACCTACAGTAGGGACATGGCATCACCCTTATACAGTACTACAACAGTGTATATACCACTATTACAATGGCAACTGTTACACATGAATTCATGGGAAAGAGTAGTGGAAGCTAGGTTAAGAAGGGAGGTGATGATTAGTGATCAGCAGTATGGCTTCATGCCAGGAAAGAGCACTACAGATGTGATGTTTGCTCTGAGAGTGTTGATGGAGAAGTACAGAGAAGGTCAGAAGGAGTTGCAGTGTGTCTTTGTGGACTTAGATAAAGCATATGACAGGGTGCCTAGAGAGGAGTTGTGGTATTATATGAGGAAGTTGGGAGTGTCAGAGAAGTATGTAAGAGTGGTACTGGATATGTACGAGGGTAGTGTAATAGTGGTGAGGTCTGTGGTGGGAGGGACAGATGTGTTTAATGTGGAGGTGGGATTACATCAAGGATCAGCTCTGAGCCCTTTCTTATTTGCAATGGTGATGGACAGGTTGATAGACGAGATCAGACAGGAGTCCTCGTGGACTATGATGTTTGCAGATGACATTGTGATCTGTAGTGAGAGTAGGGAACAGGTGGAGGAGACCCTGGAGAGGTGGAGATATGCTCTAGAGAGAAGGGGAATAAAGGTCAGCAGGACTAAGATGGAATATATGTGTGTGAATGAGAGGGATGATAGAGGAATGGTAAGGATGCAGGGAGTAGAGGTGGCGAAGGTGGATGAGTTTAAATACTTGGGATCAACAGTTCATAGTAATGGTGAGTGTGGATGAGAGGTGAAGAAGAGAGTACAGGCAGGATGGAGTGAGTGGAGAAAAGTTTCAGGAGTGATTTGTGGCAGATGAGTACCAGTAAGAGTGAAAGGGATCATCTACAAGAGGGTAGTGAGACCAGCTAGGTTATATGGGTTGGAGACAGTGGCACTGAAAAAAGGCAGAAGTCAGAACTGGATGTGTCAGAGTTAAAGATGTTAAGATTTGCACTGGGTGTGACAAGGATGGACAGGATTAGGAATAAGTATATTAGAGGGTCAGCCCAGGTTGGAAGGTTTGGAGACAAAGCCAGAGAGGCAAGATTATGTTGTTTTTTATTGGCCTGAAATTGTCCATTAAAACAACTTCAAATGTAAAAGTCATGGGCAATCAGAATCGCCATATAGCTGAAACACCTGATGTTCATAAGGGTAATTTGCATATATCCCATGTGTCTCTGTTACAGGAGGTTTGGGTGGTCACTCATTGGAAGTCCTAGCTTGGCTGAAGTTTTCATTATGTTGGTTTGGACATGTGCTGAGGAGGGATGCTGAGTATATTGGGAAAATATGCTAAGGATGAAGCTGCCAGGTAACAGGAAAAGAGGAAGGCCTAAAATAAGGTTTATGGATGTGGTGAGAGAGGACATGCAGGTGGTTGGTGTGACAAATCAAGATGCAGAGGACAGGAAGAAATGGAAATAGATGATCCACTGTGGTGACCCCTAATGGGAGCAGCCAAAAGAAGAAGAAGAAGCCAATGGCAACTGTTACAGATCTACACTATGGCATATCACAATGCTGCATTCCACAACCCTTACAACCTGCAATGTGGTCCTAACATGAGCAATGAATATGTAATATGGAATCCGATGTTAGCACAGCAAATATGGGGAATACCTTCACAAACACTGGAAGCATATGTGTGCATACAATCCAGATAACATATTGTGGAAGCAGCTTTTGGGGTACTGACAGCATGCACTCTTAATGAGTATGGACCTTCCAGCAAGTACAGGTTCTCAATGTCACACCAAGAAATGGTCTACTGTCCAAGATGTTTGGCCATCAAATGTGCCCACTTACTTGTAAAAGAGGCAGCCATGGCTTGCACATATCTTACAAGCCATGGAATGGATCCCATACCCAACAGATAGCACCCAGGAGTTGCACATGTAGCCTTACCTCACTACTGCATATACCATGGCAAACAGTGCAGTCATGAATGTGATGAGGATGTATGGGACAGGATTAAGGTAGAAAATAAACAGATGGCCATCCAAGACAGATGACGACACATGTTGCAAACTGTTCATGCAGGCTGCCTAGTAACATGCCACAACACTGAGGGAGTTGCAGGAATGGAAAGTACTGGCTGTGCAGTACCTGTGCCAGCAATTGCCTGGACTCTGCATAAGTGTGGCCATGGGTTAGGGTAATCAGATGGGACAGTTGTACCACAAGAAATGTCAGCCAAGGCTCTCTACAGTTAGTGTATGCATAACAGCAAATGTCCTCGAAAGGCATGTATTGCAATGTGTACTGGTGTACCTAGACAAAGTTGGATTCCTACAGACAGTATCAATTAAGATACATGTGCTGCACAACCAACACCTCAGCCCACCTTAGGCCCACCTTCCCCATCTGTACCTTGCTGGTGGTCAAACGGAATACATTATGGTTAATAACAGCTATAATGCATCATGGCTGGACAGCTACACTTCCTAACATGTAAACATTAAACTTTACTGCTGACAACATGCTACACAGCATTACATTGGTACACCATAGTACAGTCACCTTGTGCATCAGAACCATATTAGCCTGTCCCTGCATCGATGTTATGGATGACAGGGATGGGGCACAGGTATGCTCATATGCACAGGGTATGTTGTTGGTTTGCCAGAGATCTAGGCTGAGCCATACATTTGACACCATGTGTGTGAGTGAGGGGGTTTAATTATTAATTGGCTATTGTGATGTGGTGTGTGTAGGTATGGGGTTGCCCTAGCTGTGTTGGTATTTTGTGTGTGTGTATATGCATACACACAGTTCTGCCATGTGGCTGCCCTATACAGGGGATTGTTGGACAGCTGCAGACTGTACCTGGCAGGGTGTGCAGTTCACTGTCTCTGGCCATGGACATGAGAACTGTGCCTGCCAGGGGTTCCATGGGCACCACCAGGTACAAACCACGATTTGGTACTCTCCCCTGATGATGACATATGTCTGTTGGATCCGGGTCCCTCTTGGAACTGGCCAGGCCCACATGCACATGGTCTACTGTGGTGTGGCATGGACAGAGCCCCCCCTGCAGTGCTAGGGCTGGTACTGCCACTATGGGAGCGGAACTGTGTTATGGCATGTCCACATCAACCTCCAGCTGTTGGTGTTACTGGCCTACGTCCACATGGCCGTCGCACCACTCCCACCATATGCTCGAGCACAGACATTCCACGGTCGAGAATTCCCATCATCTCAGCCAACCGTCTAGCCATGACCTCTGAAAAATAATGGTGGGTACCTGCAAGATCACAGATGTTGACAGTAACAACTGAATGAGGAGCTCTCTTTATCCTCAGAGCCTGTCTGGTGTACCATTCTATACGTGCCTGCACCTTCATGATGGCCTGAAACATGCGTCTAGTGGCACCAGATGTTCCACTTCTGCCAGGGGCATGATGACCAGCAGCCCTCCATTGAGCAACCCTTTACATCTGCCTATGTGATACCCCACTGGACATCTGGCTATGGCTGCTGTGTCCAGACACATGTCCCATAGATACCACACTGTTCTGTCCCATGCCACCAACCGCCAACTGTCCCTCGGTTATGGCCACTGGTGATGAAGTATGTATAGGCAATGTGACTGTGTGCGGGGATGGGGTGGGTAACAGTGGGATATCAAACGATAATGCAGCTTCAGCCCCTGACAACCCTGCCTGTGCCTCAAAACACCTATCATCATTTTCAGTGTCTGTATGGACACCAACATCAGATTGCCTGCAGGAGGGACCCTGACCCACCTTGCCACCTGTGAGGGGAAACAAGAAATGCA